>NW_008709640.1:963274-1073385 GCF_000327385.1 Lottia gigantea | reverse complement strand
TCTCTGGCTTAGATGAGATTTGTGGAGACCAATGATTTTGATTGACTCACATGCAAACCTTATTACCGATCAGAAAATCAAATGACATTGTGATATGTCATAAAAATATGCCACTCGCCAATATCTATCTTCTCTTGTCGCCTTGTGTTCTTTCTTACAAAACTCATTATCATTTATTGAATGCGGGCATTTTGGTAAATAAGATTAATCATCGGGATGGAATCACTAGAAGCTATAGCCAATCTGTGAATCACCTCTTAATTAATATAATTTTCAGCGAGCCTGATACACATATCAATCGTCTAATACTCAAATGGTGTACTTCGTTGGCAATCTATCTGCTAAAATGGTCGGCAATAATTATTTTAGCTAATCATGTGTAATACCAATATTGGCTAAACATGACTATAGATAACGGGTTTTATGTGAGAAGGTGACAAGGAGGTATGATTATATCAATCAAACTCGGCTATTTGGCCTTGAAACAAACGTGACCAATAGCATAATGTTTTATATTTTGATTAAGTGGTATACTGAGGTACATGTTAATGCCAAGGGATCTGCATGGCGCCGTATATATCAGAGACAAGTGGTTAAGCCACTGGATTCAATATTCCAAACTGTTAGTTTTCACCTAAACGAGCCCTTCTAGTAAAAAATGTCTGAAATATTCTTTCTTTAATGATAAAAAGATTGGTTTACAACGGAAACAAATATCTTCACTAGTATGAGGTTTAAAGGTGGGTTCCTTTATTATCATTTATGAAAATGCTAATACTTATATGAAAAGAAAGTAAAGGTTCTCTAATGACTTGGAAAAATACCAGTTTGTCTCATATGTCCATAATTAATTCATAATTGGCTAAATTAGAAGAAAATTATATGCAATATGCATAATAATATGATTAGGAATACATGATAATTCATTAGAAACATTGATTAATCAAATGGTTTGCTTAATTTGACACTAAAAAATAAGGAAACCCATCTTTAATAAGAAAAAATTATCTTTCTCTGATAACGGATCGGTGATCCCCACCCGACCAGTTTTAAATGGATAAAGGGTTTAGGGGCATACGTTTTATTTCCGGTTTACAACTGAAACTAATCTCTTAGCTTTCAAATTGACAGTGGCATTAGGTTCAATTAGGAAAACAGTAGTATCCTTATCCCTTTATGTTATCTTACGTTCTCTCACGTGAGCCTACCATAGATTACAGTTTATCCCATTAAAAAAATGAAGCAGTTTAACGAAACTCGAGTGAAAATCACAGAAAATATAAATTGAAATCTATTTTCAAAATGGTCATTTCACATTCTCGACCCATTCATGGTCACATTATTTCTTTTGAGGAAACCTTCTATGGGCATTTTATTGTTCAAATAGTTCTGCTTGACCAATGTTTTGTCATTAAAGCCGTTTCTTTGAATCAAACAACAAAACCAATCTACAATATTGGAAATTAGAATAGAACTGAAGATCTAACCCTGAGCATGATAAGATTTCTATAATGATAGCTTGAAGTGACAATCCCAGATTGATATTGAATGCTACTTACCACTATACTTATTGCCGACTTTTTCTTTAAGTACTTCTTCCGTCTTGTGAACTGTTGGCACATACATATAGAAATCGTGATCGAGATTATATTTCTTACAATAGGCAACGAAGGCAGCGGCTCCAAGAAAACAGAACCGTGGGGCAATATCTTCCATTGAGTTACCATCATAAATAATCTTAATACGTTTCCATTGAAAATGTTTGATAATTTCTAGTATTGTTATTGATAGGGAATTAAAAGTTACACCAACTCGAGTTAAAGCTGGGTATTCCGAATCGGGCTCGGTTTTGTTGGCACCAAAATCATGAGCAAACCCTCCTGGTGAAATGACAGGAATGTTCCAATAGGGAGAGTAACGTGCTACTGGGGCTAAGCTATAATCACACACAGGACCCAAAAATACATCGACGTCATTGTTCATATGAAACTGAAACGCTGCTATGGGTGCATCTTTTGACGAACAACCTGAATCAGCAAATAACGTTTGTATTTCTATAGATGGTAATATTGAGTTATTTTTAATATATTCTAAAGTATAGGATAAGGCCGGTTTGATATGTTTGATAGAAAACATCCGTGAATCGTCCTGGGGAATAATTACGGCGATATTCAGTTTATCTTTAATTAGACCTGACACAGACAATTCTGACAATACATTCATCAACAATACACAAATCAAAATCTCCATTTTAAGACAACACAAACACTTGGATCGTAACACAAGCTTGAAGTTGAAATGAGGAAATTTTCACGATTTTAAAACCGTCGCTAGTAACTCATTGATCATTTATTCTTATCCACTCAAATCAATTTAAAAAAAATTCACAACAAAAACCAAGAAACAAAGCTAAATTGTCTATTAATAACAGCTGTGGGCCATACTGCCAATTATTTTTTCTTGAAATATTAATATACTTGGATCCTTTAATGTATCAGCTTATTATCTGCCACATTTATTTTCGTTGGAAGAAATTAATCTCGTAGCAATATCTTTCTGATAAAAAAAATCACATAAAAATTCTCCTTAAATATATTGACGACAACTCAACACTTAATCGTACTCCTACTGTAATAATCCTAATCCAAAATATTTTTCACTTATAACTTCACGCAATTCATATACATAAATTCTCATGAATGTGACTAACAACGCCAACGTGTATAAAACTTTTCGCTCTTCCCTTCAACGGAAACTTGTTACTGGACAAGAACCAGAAGTTTCGCCGTATCGGTACAGATGCTGGTGACAGTCTAACATACACTGTAAGTGCTTTAACTCTGATAATTTAACAGACAGCTACTTCTTCCAATATCGATTAGTACCCAGTCTATGTGTGATTGTTATTTTTCATCTGTGGCATTTCAATAGGACCTCCTTATTAATTACCGGTTACGTTTTTATTACAGGGAATTTCGAGTGTTAATTAAATCTAAATTCTGATGATTACATAGAAGATACCACTCATTAGATAAACGATCATCCAATTAAGACTCTAGAAAGAACACTTACCATATAAATTTAAAAATACGATCATTAAAATGGAATTACACTTATCTGAGACCTTTAAGGTGCCTTGTCAAGACATAGTTTACTTATTTACATTTCAATCGTGGAATTCGCAAAGAACCCGACGCTACATTTAGTGCTTTCCAACTATGTTTGGCTACAATCTAATTTTCGTCAAATAGGTTTACAACATGAGAATCGTATTATGATTTACAACAAGGGTACCAAACTACAACGTTTCATTTTTCGAATTATATGATTAACAAGATCGTGAGCTTGCTTTTCTGTTTTGAAAACAGACCGTTTTGTATAATAAAAAGACGGAAAATAATTGGTACTATCTTTAAACATTGAGACAGAAGTTTCTCTAACATCAAATTAACGCTGGGGGCAGATGATCGTATTTTTTATCGTCCTGTCACTTCGATTGAAATCGTCTGCAAACACAGGGGGCCACAAGTAGCGAATATTTTAGAGCGCATATCACTCGACGGAATTTTGCCGTCAATCATGTGATTGGTATAGACAATGGCAGAGGTAGCCATTCTGAACGTCACATGATATCCACATCAGTTCCGATTGGTTTATATCGGGTAGACGAGCGAATTTAATCGGCCGACAATATTAAACATTTTAGATGCCGGCGATTCGTACGGATGTAAAGCAATTTTAAAATTTGCCATGATCGGGCGATAAAATTAAGCTAGTCATAAAACTGAACAAAACTTTCTAGCTCATACAAGATCGTCTTAATAAGATTTAAAATACATTGGCGTATAATAGTATAAACATAGCTTTTTGTAAAAGAAAATAAGTTTTTATGATAGAGATTGGTAATCTAAAACCCTTAAAACGTAGGAATAAATTACGTGCTGTGAATAATAATCATTGCATTTTACATATTAGAAATCTTATCAATATAGAGACACCAGAGCTTGGTAATCTCACGACCTTCTGAACAATCTGAAAGATTGGTTGTAATTACAAAGATATGTCGTGCTTTAAAACACAACCTATTTGCATAAGGCGACTAAAAACTAAGAATAATTCTTGTTCCCAACAACTATTCACGTATTTTTACAATCTAAGACATAAAAATGGAATTGTGTAACATGAAATCTTGCTAGAGTTGGAAAAACTGTCCCTGTGTAGGAACCTTTCTAAAATGGTATTATGTGACAATTTCGCTCATTTTTTTCTCTTGATCAAATTCATCTGTTTGAACTATTATAATATTTAAACAAATAAGAAGGTTTTTATGTTTAGCTCTAATAGATTATGGTATACCACGGACGATAAAGGGCGATGACAAAGAACATAATCACTCGGATGTGGGCGTATGAATCAGAAAATCGTTTTGTTACGAGATAATTGCAATATCTGATGACAGCTCAGTAGACAGTAACCTAACTAGACCTTTCAATTCCCTGGTGTGTTATACCATGATTAAGTTGGAATCTTCACAATGCAATATTATACGATATTGAATATACAAGACCTTCAGTAATTAGATGTCTGAAGTGTCATTGGTCGCCTGTCTCCAATTAGACGGTGACAGAGACTGTTTCTTGTGAAAGAATAATCCATATAATAGTAACTATTTTATATTAAAAATAATAATAAAGTATCTTGAAACAGAATGGATTAATAACACGCAAGGAAAACAATCAAGCGTTATTCCAATCCAGTATCGCTCATAGATCGGACTCAATATTAATTTGGTGTCACAATACTGATATTTGACAAAATTCCATGTCCTGCTTCTTTTCCTGAATGAAACATATCTGTTTATGACATCTTTATTAACAATAAAATAACAATGCCGTGTAATAAAATACATTCTCGTGACATGTTACATCGTGTGCATTGCTGTTTTGGCAATCCAAGTTAATAATTCAGATATTAGAACTTGCCGACCCAGATTACAGTTTTACTTTCGAAATACAATGTAATTTACGAAACCTTTTCCTCTTCATGTATTGTCCTTGTCCACCCGTAAGAGTTTCTAAAAGAAACGGTTCAGAAACAATATTGGTGACAGTGGTTCTGTGTCGATTTGAATTGGAAAACGGGTCATATAGTGCAGTTTGTCAGTTAATTAATGGATTTTTTCAAGTTTTTAATGTTATAATTTCGATTATTGTTTTTTTCAAAGTTGATTCTAAAATCGGATTCTGGCAAATAATTTTTAAAACGTCATACACATGTATAAATGAAATAAAATGGGTACTTTCTATTTTTAATTGTCGCGGACTAGTGGACTCGTGTCTAGTTTATATTGAAATAGATACCCTCTATTGACATGCTTTACATGAATTGCATCTGCAGGTTTTATACTCCATCGTTTGAAATACTGATCTGGGTAATGCGGGTAAAGATACCGATATATGAACGTTCTGACCCAGAGTTAGTAGTAGTCCATAACGATGAAATATAGTTTTACTTTCGTAATCAAATGTAATTTACAAAAGCTTTTCTTTTCTGTGCGATTTTTTATACTAGAAATGTCTAAAAAAGAAATTACTTTTTATCTAGATTATTTGTCAATGACAAATCATTTAGAAATAAAACAAGAAAAAACCGCAAGAGTTTCCAATAGAAACGGTGCAGTAACAATATTAGTAACAATGATTTTGCGTCGATTTGAATTGAAAACAGGCCGTGTAGTGCAATTTGTCAGTTAATTAATAGATTTGCTCAAGTTCTGAATGTAAGTATTTCGATTATTGAGTATTTGTAAAAGTTGACTTTAAAATCGGGTTCTGGCAATGTCAAAACATTATTCAGGTTTATAAATGGTATACAATGGATATTGATTGCTATTCAATGAAGAAAGAAAGTGAAAGATCACTTTCATTTCTATAAATTTCTGGTGCCCAATATCAAATTTTTAATCAACGAGTTCTTAAAAACCTGATGCTGTTTGCCCCTCTTGATAATTCTGTGGCCAACCTCAGTCCAACCACCTAATAATTCGCAGAAACTTCACTCGATATGCCTTTCTTAAATCCAATTGCTTGAGTCTTAATGATTTCTACAAAAACGTTCTCATAATAGGAACGGTTTAATGAACAGGATGTAGTAATTAGACGTCGAGTGTATTTTGATGAATCAATATGTGTTGAATACTTCTAATTTCATCCATTTGAATGAATCAATTTAGACTCTCAGCTAACAAACTTGTTACCAAACCAAAACAAAGAGCTGTTCTTAATTATAGTCGTTCGACATCCACCTATGCGGGCACTGCTATCACAACCATGTACAGTGGTTGGTCAATAGATAGAGTAACTATTAGGACCACCTTTCATAAGCATCATTCTTGTGGTTTTTACATGAAAATTGCTATGTAATTATGTCCTTATGGTATCAAGTCATAATTACCAAAATTTTACGGAAAGAGAGGATCGATATTAGGAGCAAAGTTAATGACATTAACCGAGATATGCAGTTTAATCTTATGAATTGAAGATATTCACTTTTCATGAAATCTATTTTCAGTAGACGGCAAGGATTGGGATAAAAGAGAAAATAACAAAAGTCTAAAATATCTTTCAAAATTATTTCTCTATCAAAACAATTTTCAAACAATGATATATAATACTCTTTAACAATATTTGATTTGATATATAACTCTAATCTATATTTCAAACTCGTGTTTATAAAAATTATTCTAATTTCCACTTCTGATACACAAATATCAGGTTAACATCAAATCATTTCAAGTTAAAAATATATACTGAATTCCAACCACGTACATCAATTCATCCAACAAATTGCACAACAATCAACAAGATAACTGTGAAGGAAAGATTTGCTCCATGTCAAATTTGTTAATATTTGATGTATTCGATTCACTTGACACTCTTGAAAATAACCATGCTGTATAATTAATTAATATGCTCCATGTAGTTTATGACTAAATAGGTCATGAATTTCAATTGTGTTTTGATCTCGGCTACTGTAAATAATTTGACAGAATAATAAAACAAATTATTAATGATCATGTATACACTGTTTCATATTGATTGAAGGTATGCATGTGCAAAGTTCTATTATAGGTTGAGAGGTTAGTTCTGAATTTAATTACATAGCACATGTTAAAGGCGGGACTAAATATGTCAATCACACTACAGCTAAAAAACTTTCACACCCTTTTTCTAACCATGCATACTTAGGACTTTAAAAATTGATTTAGAGTTACAGCACACAAAAAGTGTCTATCAACCTCATTTATACCATACAATATCACAGGGAAATTTCTTCATCAAAAAGATCTCAAATCTGAGAGACTTCAAGTGTACATCCTATTATGTTAGAATGAGAAACACTTCCTCTCTTACAGTTGCCATTAGTTAATTTCTTTCGAGTCAAACTTGTAAATATTTAATTCATCCAATTCATTTAAAACTCTTGAAAATAAACATGCTGTAATTAATTGATAGACAGCACAATCACAGATCTTTCCATAAAAAATATATGAAGATTTTCATTTTAATGCCAAGTACCCTTCATGATTTGTTTTCATTTTGAATTTGCTCTTCCAAGCTGTCCACAATAGGTGGTATACCAGATAGTGACCTAGAGTCCATATCATTAGTTAAAGAGTCAATCATGGTCACAGAGTCAGTTGTGTCACTATCAGCTTGAGAGTCATCTTCTGTTTTTTGTTCAGCTGCTGTATCAGGATGAGGTGAAGAAGTTTTGGCAGTGTTAGCAGAAGGCTCGGGTTCAATACAAGTCACAGTAAATCTATCATTAGTATACGTTGTCTCGTGTACAGGAACTGATTCAAAATCATCAGCAGAAGTGACTGTAGTCTGTACTAGATCAGGTACATGATTCACTGAATTGGTAGAAAAGTCAAATCCTTCTGTGTTTAAATCAGATACAGAACTAGGGTCTGTTTTGTATTGAGAAGAACAACTAGAATCAGTATCACAGTCATATTTCATATACTCTTGTGATTCCACCATGAACATTTTCAGTTTTTGAATGATATCAACTGGTGTAGAAGCTGATGTTGGTGAGGATGGTCCACCACTAGAACTACATGACGAAGGTAAACTATGAGCGACTGTAAACAAAACAGATAAATAAACTTCAAGCAGACTAAACATTAAGATTTGAGAAAAAAAAGCTGTATAAACTGGTTAAGAAGTTTGTAATACATGTATTCACATAAAAAGAACCAATTGATGAAATTTGAATAACGCAAATAGAATCCCTCTTAATGGCTCTGATACACATAAAAAATTTAGAAAACCTCTTTAGTATCTCTTTAAGACATGAACTAAAGCTCTCCTATAAGAGTAAACACAGAATGTAAAATAAAATCCTACCTCTGTTAGGAACTATGAGAGGAAGACTTGTACTTTGTTTATTACAAGGAAGAACAACATTATTATATGGAGGTGATGCTATTGGTGTCTGAAACTTATTACTAGTTGTTTTAGCTAGGAAATCATCAACAGCTTTATATGTTAAAGAATTATGTAAGGTTTCCAAAGGTCGTATGGATGGTACCATGTTGAAACCTTCAAATGCTGAAATAGAAACAATAGTATCTTTATGCTTATGGTTTTGGACAAGTTTAACAATCTTCTCAATATTCAGGAATGTAGAAATAAAGTTGATGGAATTTGGGCTACTGTAACGAATTTATCAATCCTTACAAAAAAAGAAGCTTACTTTATTTGGTTCCCTATGACCAAAGGTGAAATAAGTCTAGGCTTTACTAACAAGGTTAAAGTGACATTTAGATTATGTCTTTTATCTCCAATATTAGGCTTTACTAACAAGGTTAAAGTGACATTTAGATTATGTCTTATATCTCCAATATTAGGCTTTACTAACAAGGTTAAAGTGACATTTACATTATATTTTATATCTCCAATATATTTGTTAGCCAAATTATTAACTCTGTGAAATCTAAACGTTTGGAAATAGTTCAAAAAATGAAGTAAGAAGTAAGCTCTTTAAGATGTTGGAATGGGTAAACATAGGTATCTGTTTTATACTCCTCAATGAAGAGCTTCACCAACAGATCTTAAATTAAAAAAAAATCAACATTCTGATCCAACCAATCACAATCAATCTCTGTTTGAATTTTAAAAGGGATTGATGTCATTGGTTAAATTAGAATTTTGAAAGTTTTCTGAATGATCATCTCTTGCATGGGATATGACTTGAGCTTTTGGGTGTTCTTTCAGAGAAGGACAACTACTACTGACAACATACATGGTTAACCATGCAAGACTGGAGATCACAACATCACAGCCTACATTTGGGAGAATTCTAATAGTTTCAGATCTAGTGGTGGTTTTGGTAATGGAATATCCTACTTTACACTTGAAATGGGGTATTTTGATGTAAACTTATAATTTTATAAGAATATATGTGGTAATAAGTATATCATTTAGACAAGACCTTCTGACCTTACAAACAGATGTCCAGCCAATTTACATCTGGACCTTGTTTATTTACCTTTAAGCGCATTAGTATTAAGATAAAACAAACTAGAACAGGAATGTCGATGTCTATCTGATGCTATAGGTAGATGAACTGTTTGATAATGTCTCTGTATAAAAGCTGAAATTAAATTTCTCTTCTGTGAATATATTGGAATAACAGATCAATATGATAAAGTCAATCAAATATATTGGAAATGATATGAAAATCTGGTGACGATGAGTTCTTATTATGACCACAAATCAAATGGCTTACAGGTGAATCACTGACTATATATGATATTGATGATTATCTCTGATAATATATTATTAAATATTTAATATCCTGTCCATTATCAAGTATATTTATTAAAATCATATTTAATGAAATGACCAATATATAATGAAATGAAACATTTAAAAAATATCCACAAAAATGTGAGGACTGAGTTAAAAAGCTTGAAAAGGTGGTATATTCTGCAAAGGATATTCCTGCCCCAATTAATATATTTGTGTCATAAAATAAGAATAATTCATTGAAAAAATACAAACTCTAAATCCCTACTTTATTATCTAAAATGGCCCTCACACCATAGTCATCACCAGTCGACTATGGTAGCGAACAAGAATAGAGGTCATAAGTTTCAAACTATCATGCAACTGAGTTGTGAGTTGCTTTCGCTGCTTAAGACTACTTTCATAATTTCGCAACACTACGCAACTTGTAATGGCTATGATGTGAGTCTAAATTAATGCTATTTCAAATAACACACGACATTAGTTATTTGGTACATATACTAAACATAGAGTTGATTAGTAAACTACATGCTTTCTTTATTCAATTTTATCCAAATTTTTTTTTGTTATAAGCATTAATTTTGCAAAGCATGTTCTGAACAGCATAAATGATGCCTTTCAAAGATTTGTAGCTGGTCACATTTAAAAAATGACCCCCAGGTTATTAGTCAATGGATTCCTTAGATTCAAATCATAATCAGACATTTGGTATATATATCTTATATATCATATCATGCAGAAATAGTACTTATGGTTATAGAAGAATAGCGAGAAATTCGGAATTTTCAGATCAGTTTTGGAAGTGTAAATTGTAATGTTAGTTAATCTGGTGGTGGAAATTGTAGGCCTATATTAGTCAAATTAGTCCTACAAATCATTTCTATTTCAAGAAAACTTTCATTTCTATTTGATATAAATCAAGATTAATCAAAAAAATTAATAAAATGGTGTCAAAATGTTACAAAAATTAGTCTTTTAGTTTTGCTGGATCACTTTTGCTTTGAACAAAAGTGTCATTGATGATGGTCAAGTCTATTTTTGTCATTTTAATAACATGTCAGTCCAACTGAGAAAAACAGATGAGTTTAAAAAGATATATGATATTTATTATATCAATCTACAATATGTAAATGTTGATTATAATGTCTGATTTATAGAATTATTATTAGAATTATTAGACCACGCCCAGATCCTTCACTTCAGCATGGGGATTGATTTAATGAGAAACTTTTATTACATTTCAAGAAAATACATTGAAAGCATAAGGCAATTATTACATTAATGTTCAAAAATTTTGTGTTTTCCACCCTCAGAAGCATCAAAATTATCCCAAGCTCGACATGATTAAATTCCAACACCAATTTTATTCTTTGGCTTATATACTGCAAAATTTATGAAAATAGGCTGAAAACTAAACGAGTTCGGACAGACATTAGTGCTAACAATATACATCCACAGAGTGGGATGTGGGCGTATAAAATTATGTGCAAATTACAGCAGTTAAAAAAAAAAAAAATTAAAAAAAAACTTGCCATATTCATCTGACAAATAGTCTATAATAAAATAACAATTTCTTCATTTTAGTATAAAAATTCAATAAATGTACTGAATGGATTAAGCAAATCCTAAAAAATACTGAGCCATTTTTTATACGAAAATTTGGTGTCATTCATAAAAGGAAAATCTAAATCATGATGTTTCTGGGTATAAGCCCTTTTTATACTGGTAACATCATACATCAGCTAAAAAATTTAATGTTTTCTGTGCTTCTTTCATTAACCATCAAACTATAGATTAAATTAAATTATAAATCAGAACCTAAAATTAAAGGAAAACAGAAAATGAAGCAGTAAGGGATATGCTGTTAATCTGAAATGGTTACACCAAATGTCTAGAAAACAAGCACCACCTTCAGTAATATTGGTTAAAAAGCTGTAGGTTAAAAAGAAAGGTTCTTGTTCTGATAAAAACATCTTTTGATTGATATCTTCAAAGAATAAATTTATTTCTCTTTATAAATGACCTAACTAATTATAAGATCATATCAAATTAAGACAGTTTTGTTTCACACTTATATTTATTAAACTTTAAGTCACGACCAATGTGGAATACTTCCTTTAAACCAGATTAATAGCTGAAATGAAATCAAATTAAAGGGGCATTCCACTTTTTTATAGGTCAAAATTTTTTTTGTTCAAATTTATGGTAACTACATCAAAATCTAATCTTTGTAATATAAAGATTTCAACTAATAATAAAGCTAAACACCAAAACTAGGTCAAATTGCTTAATTAACAATTAGTACTCTCTGTTTTTAATTAACCCTTTTAAAACAAATTTAGTGTGATCAGGTAGATACATAGAAGTTCAAAGCATACTTTAGAAATATTTTCAATTATAATTTACGCTGTTTTTGATAATGAAAATATTTTACAAAAAAGCAGAATGCCCTTTCTTTTGTTTTGAAATATGCTGAAAAATTGTTTGTTTCTATATAGAAAACTTCAATTCAAAATATAAATCTGAATTTTTTTTTTAAATCTTATTTGCTTTCGTCTGATTTTTTGTCATATTTTATCTTAATATTGTAAATGTGACACCTGATCTCTTTAACATTTACTTCCTGAACAATTTCTCATTGTTATAATTTCTCATTGTTATAATTTCTCATGCTGTATTTTCTACATTTTCTTCAACCAAGATCACCTATATCAATATGACTCAATGCAGGTAACAATGATTCCATGCCTATCAAATGCCTTGTCGAAGAAATCAGGATATCATCAATTGATTAATTGACAGGTGCCAGTCAAAGTGATGACAGATCAGCATAATATTTGAAATAATGTCATATTAGGAAAGAAATGTGAATCTCTGTACGGATATGTAGAGATAAATACGCCTTTTGTTAAAAAAAAAAGCCTTGATTCAATGATTTAAAGAACTTGCAAAAAAATATTTATCATAAAAAATATGTATATAAGAAAAATAAAAAAACCGAAAAAAACAATCAGGGCACAGACAACGACAAAAAAATATATAAAAAATTACCACATCCATAAAAAGACAAGAGACATATTTGATAATGTAAAATGATTTTAATATAGTTAAAAAAGACGAATTAAAGGAGTTCAAATTAGAAAAGCATCTACATTACAACTACATTAAAGATGTGATCATCTGCTTTGATTCAGAAATGGAAAGATGCCTTCCAGTAAAGACTATCGTTATTTATCTAAAATATTTCTCAACCAAATGCAGTATGAGCAAAATCTACCGAGGTTCATTCTGTGAGGAATAACTAAAATGGAGTGAAGAGTAATACTGAAACATGCTTGAAAGAATTGAATACTAACGTAAAGGTTCCGAGAGGGCCGTTAAACTTGACAAATCGCTTGATATAGAGTGTAAATATCGTGATTTCGTTTCATTCTTGTTGTGAATAAAGGTGAGCTTTATTGGGTTTGGGCCAAATGTACCTTGAAAAACAACAACAATAATAATAATAATAATAATATTTCATGGTCATGAATTATAATCTACATATTATCCATTAGTCTGTATTAGTAAAAAATCCTAGTTTTTTGATCAAAAAGAATATTTAAATCATCTATTGAGAAAAATTGGTAAATTTCCTTACTTCAATAGAATTCACTATATTATTCAATTAATCATCAAATTTCTTATTGTTTACTAACAGTTTTAGGTTCTAAGGCTATACCATTAAAGACACCATACTTGTGATAGGTTCACTTTAAGTAGTTGTTTGAAAATTTTGAAAATTAAAGGGACATGAGCGCCATAATTTTGACCAATCATATTTTAGTCTGAAAAATGGGAATTATTTAGCAAAGTCAATCAGTAATAGTGTTCACAGCTCACCGTCAAAATTTGAGCCTTCAAATCCAAGTGTGTCAGAATCATCTGTATTTGAAAGTTATAAAGATGAGTCAACCTTTTACCAAACACTGCCATATATATAAAAGACATATATAGAAGTAGCAAAATATTTTTGAAGGAATTATGCAATTTTCGTATATTTCTAGTACTGTTGAAGGCTATTTGCTAATATTCAAATCAACCCCCTCAAAATGGCGCATCTGTCGCTTTAAAAAAGCAACATATAAACAGTCACCATCCATGAAATTGTTTCTAAATTGAATCTGTTTCAAAGGAATCATGAATGATCAATTACAATTTTTACTTTCTTTGATCTTAAAGCATGAAAGTTTTTTATCCAGATTTGATGCCTATCACAAGTACTTATGTTTGTATATAGGTTAAGGGGCGGGGCCTCTATAGCAAGGGAGAACAGGGAGTCATCAATCAACAACAATTACATGCAAAATGATGCTTATATTGAATTGAAAGATGACATTTGTATGTGGGTGCAACTGGATATTAGGATATAGTACAATGTTTTATATAAAGAATGATGTCTTATATAAAGAATGGTATCTTATAAATGATGATGCTTTTTATATTTCACAACATATCTTATATTTATATTAATATTAATTCGCAATTATATAAAAATGATCTTATCAAATACTTATAAAAAATAAAAATCTGAAAAAAATAAAGTGATCTCTGGTTAAGAGTTGTGGTATATTTAATCTTTCAACTAAACTATCTAGCCTATAATTAAACTATTAAATGTAATTTTAGAACTATTATTTTTATAGGAACTATTATTTTATATTGAAAGAGTAGTTGATATAAAGCTGACCAATATCTAACTAGCGACTAGACTATTGTTGATCTAACATAGGTGAACAATATCAAGTTGACAAGCAGACTGAAATAAATATATATGTGATGGTTTACGATATATAGACTACATGGATATTGTGACCGACTATCATTAGATTTATTACCATTTTCATTACCCACTGGTACATCATCTACAATTAAAAATAAACTCTACTACTTTCTACATCTACTTTTATGGCACAGTTAAATCACTGCACGGATAAATTCTATAGTATCATAGCAGATCACTTCTGATTCCAGTTTCCCAATATTTTCTGTGTGAAGTCATTTATTTATGCCTTGTTCTATGAGTTCTTTTACTTGAGGAAATCCAGAAAGAGTAGAACCTGCTACAAAAGCATAGAATGTTTACCCATTAAAGGGATTGTCAAGAGGTTTTCTAAATTTTTTATGTGTATCAGAAACACTGATAGCATCAATTTGCACCATTTCACTTTTCAGTCTGACAACTGTGGTTCTTGCAATTGAACGAAAAAATAAGTGTTTAATGGTGTCACTCATCGTAAAATATTTTATCACATAAGACCCTTTGTACACATTACAAATTTAGAAAAACATCTTTACAATCCCTTTAAGGGCTTCAAAAGGTTTTCTAGTCTTTGTGAGTCAGAGAAACTTACATCTCCACTTTCATGACTATGATTCCCTATCTGTCCTTAATTGCTCATGTAATTTCAGAAAAATTAAAGACGCTAATTACTCATACTAATTGGCTTGAATGGTATTTGCAATAGGGTCATAACATAGAAATTACAGGAACAGCAGACTTCAAACAAAAAATTGGAATGGTGCAAATAGAAGCAACGTGACTGAGCTACACATAGAAGGACAAAAAACCTCTTTTGAATCCCTTCAATTTAAAAGACATCAGACACAATCTGGTATTGTGAGAGTTATCTCCCCCTGAGGCAAAATGACTTGTAATATGTATATGTTATGAAAGGTAGTATCCGAACATACCTATATTTTCATGATATGAAAGGGAACAATAGTTAATTGTTAATTATCAAAGGGAACATCTGACTAATGAGGTGGTAAAATTTCTTGATTTATTTAAATATATGATAAAAATGAACAAGAAGATAGCTTGCCAGACACGGTAATATACGCCTACTGGCAGCTTTGATTTTAAATAAAAACATTCGGCAGTACAGTAACAATTATCAGTATGAAATATTCAACCTTTAGACATACACTTCTTTTGAACTTTTTAGGGTGATACTGAATAATAAAACCAAGTTTTGTCTACATCTGTCAAGAATAGTGCCTTATAAAGTGTTTACAATCTAAAAAATTGAACGAGTTTTCAAGAACAAGGGCAATAACTCATACTAAATATTTTCGATTCTTCTGATTTTCAATAGGGTTAATCCTTGGGTGATTACGAACACTCACACCAAATTTTGTCAAAATCCGTCAAGAATTGTGTCTTGTAGGGTGTTTACGAGCAATTGTGGACGGACCGATGGACCGACATGAGTGACGGCAATATACATCCCCCATATCATGTGGGCTTATAAAAATGTGCACACTTTTGTATTTTAATTTCAAATTTGATAATGCTAATTTGAGGACTTCCCAATCTGCCAACACTAATTCCATAAATTATACCAGGTGATCAAAATGAGCAACATCAGATATAATAAAAAGATCTATGAAATCTTCATCTTCACAATGTCAAGCTATTACAAACTTTGTCTTATACCTCGACAGAATAGTCATCTTTCTTGCATATGCAGCAGTTTGATTATATTGTACGTTAGCAAATACAGCTAATAATAACCCTCGTTAGAGAGACTTTAAAAATTAGTGTTGTTTGGCTTAATTTGCCAACGTACAAACAAATACAAGAACATGGCTATTGCAGTCAAGGTATAAGACAATTTTTGCAATAGCTTGACATTACGTTTCACAATAATAAAGGTTTTTACACAGATGGAGAAAATGAAGTGGGTTTTTACAGGATACTCACCTCATAAGAAAGCAACAATAATAATAGGATCTCAATATTCAATAATGGAGAAAATTTAAGGTAAAATTACTCTGAGGACTTCATAATTTCGAACAAAGTCCGACAAAGATATTAGACACATCAGAGAAGGATCCAATACAAAAACTTGAGAATGACAAAGATTTGAGAGAGATCAAATAGCAAGTTAAACTATACCAGCTTATGATTCAACTTAAAAATAAATTGGACTTTAATTTTACATATTGAATCTTTCCATATTATGCAACAAATATCTTTGTCAAACAACAAACACAACTTTTTAAAATAATTTCCAAATTAAAACAACTCCTTAGAAACCAAAAACATATTTTTACTTACCCGATTTCTTATCATCGTCTAAACTTCTACTTCGCTTTTCTTCAAAACTTTGAGGTTTAGGTGAATCTAGAAGATGGGAAAAATGGTCAAAAAGAAAAGATCACCACAACCACATGACAACAGGCTACCAAACATAATTTTTTTTCAGTGAAAACTGGGAGAACCAAATTAAAAGAGTGCATGCCCCACAGTTTACAAGCTGATCCCTACCTGAGACTGAGTCAACTGTTATTTGTATTGGTTTGGTAACTGGTATAGGATCACTTTTAGGATTGACAACATTATCACTTTTAGATAATCCTGGATATTGAACCTGAAAATATTTACAAAATAATTCAATCAGACCTCTGAGGATTACTTAACCATCTCTGAAAAATCAAAGACTAAATAGGTAGTTGTCGAAAAAACACAGGCAAACCATTCAGCTTACAGAGCCAGATAGCCAAAACTTGTGACTATGCCTGACCAACACCCAGTTGGTGACAATGTCAGAAAGCCTATTTGATGTTGGTGACCATGCCAGAAAGCCTATTTGATGTTGGTGACCATGCCAGAAAGCCTATTTGATGTTGGTGACCATGCAAGAAAGCCTATTTGATGTTGGTGACCATGCCAGAGAGCCTATACCATGTTGAGGAACATGCCACAGAGCCTATACCATGTTGGTGAACATTCCAGAGAGCCTATACCATGTTGGTGAACATGCCAGAGAGCCTATTTGATGTTGGTGAACATTCCAGAGAGCCTATACCATGTTGGTGAACTTTCCAGAGAGTCTATACCATGTTGGTGAATATGCCAGAGAGTCTATTTGATGTTGGTGAACATTCCAGAGAGCCTATACCATGTTGGTGAACTTTCCAGAGAGTCTATACCATGTTGGTGAATATGCCAGAGAGCCTATTTGATGTTGGTGAACATGCCAGAGAGCACAAAATTTGACTAATAAAAAATACCATGTAAATCTAATACTACAAACCTTGTCTTCTGGTTCACTGAAGTCCCATTCTGGTATAGAAGAATCAGCTTTAGAAGAATCCTGAAAAAAAAATTCCATTCAATATAATGAATTGATAAAATTCAGCTTAAATTCAAAAAAACAATACAGAAGACAAAATATACCATTTGTTAAGAATACTGCAATGCAACTCCTCTGGAAGGGATACCATGTGCCAAGCACCTCCATGCCTGCTAGACATAAGAAATCTGGTTTAAAAATGTGGGTATTTCTGGTTTACAATATAAATTTGAACCTACCTCTCTCTTCTGGGATGATTCCAGCGTTTCATCCTCTTCATATAAATCACTTTCCAATATTTCACCCAAATTAAAGGTAGGGTCATGTCTTACAAAGCAGTTTAAGGGATCAGATCTTGCCCCTCGAGGTCTGTTTTGTTCCAAAAATGATCCTTCCCAAGTATTTGAACCTTGAAGACCACTTGAAACTTTCAGTTTATCATCTTCTTTCTAGAACATACAGAAATATTATCAAATAAACCACTTAATAAGCCTACATCTATAAAAAGTATTTATCAAACAAGTTCAGCATTGTTCTTTGTGAAGCTTTAAGTATATCAATAAAAAAATTGTTAATGAGATTGCATATTGAATGGAAAATGAGTGGCTCTAATATTTTTAAAATCCACACAAAGCATATGAAAGCCTCAAAGCTCAAAATCCACACAAACCTACAAATTGTGATTATCTGAATTACTGACCTTTTCTGACTTTGGGTTAGGTCGATATCCCATACCTCTAGGGGATGTTAAACTAGTATCACAACAAGTGTAAGCACCAGGACTAAAATGGAGTTCCATATGATATCTCTCATCTGAAGAAGGATCCTATAAAAAAAAATTCAAAAATGGACTTGAAAAATGTCAATCAAAATGGTACAATTATGAAAATATTATGGAAGGGATTCATATAAGCTACCAAAAAGATTTTATGGTTATCTTCATAGTTCGTACTTATTCATTTTAAATTGTTAAAATATTTTCTTCACCAACTGATAGAGTTTTCATTCAATGCTAAAGCCAAAAAAACCTTTCAGTTTATGAAATGAAGCTCTTTCAGTTCAGTTAACCTAAAATTTTGACTTAGGAAGACAATAACTGACACTAACCTTACTAGGATCTTCAAATGTCATAAAGACAATCTGAGTCATATAATTTAATTCTGATGTAGCATTGATATATTCCATAGCAGACCTCCATTGTTCATCCTTACCAGCATCACATAATGATCCATACCGTAAGATATTTAACAGTGAATGTATATGACTTTCACTAGTAAAATATAACCTGGTGCGTACAAATCTTTCTGGTGTTGACACTCCTTTGGAATATCTGCACAAAACAAAAGCATTAACTATGAGACAAATGCAACTGCAGTAAGTCAGTTGAATAGCTTAGGTATCATACCTGATGGAATGAGTTTATTTTCTTAAATAATTGCTGATTGGAACTTTTTAAAAGTTTTCCGTATTTAGCAAAGACAGGACTGAGCTATTCTATCCTTACCTAGAATCTAATCTAGTAAATTCATCTTCTTGATATGCTGGATCACACTGAGCAAAATCACTTCTTATCTTTCTTACTAGTGGATTACTGAAGTTCTGAGCAATATGTAACTTTTCATCCACAGTTAAACCATATTCCTGATAATAAAATGGCGTAAATAAATAATTGCAAGAAAATCAAATGATATTCAAACTGAAAAACCAGAAGAACTATGCAAACGGGAAATCCAGAATGAACTAAGTCTATCTACCACATCTCTTTCAATACATTTTCTTCAGCATTGGGTGAGCAGTTCACTTATGTCTGGAAATTACTTCCTGACTCTTAGTTGCAAAAAAATACCTTCAATAAATCCATATAAACATGCCAATTTATCAATGTCCATAGTTTGAAACTGTTTTCGTACCTGTGGTATTATAACATCAGCTAAAGCCTTACAACACATAAACAATTCTTCAGCACCTTCATATTGTAATGTCATATTATTATGTTGTAAATCATACTTAATACAATCATAAATATCAGGTATTTTACTAATATCAAATCTTCCATTCTTCAATCTAAAATCTTTTTCTAACTTTGCCCATCTTCTTATAAACAACTCCCATGACTCACCATGATATAACTTCAAATCTACAAAAGTAATCCAAAGTTACTTTCATAAACTGACTTTAATGATATCTGACATCTTTATATTAATAACATTATATTTATAATAGTTGAAATTATGATATATTATATTTTATTTATAAGTGAAAATTTCCTAATTTAGCTTTATTATTCAAAAAAAATATTTAATGTTTCATAATAAATCATACCTCTAGATTTTAACTCTAATTTCAGTGTTCTTATTTTAGATGTTATTTCTTTCACCATTTCATAAACTTTTTCACACATTTCTCTTGGGTTTTTGATAAATTTCATTGCATTTATTAAAGATGTACTACCAGTTGGGGCAAGCTGTACGAAGAAAAAGAAAATGATACAGTTACACGTTTTCAAAATATTCTATGCTGTCCTACTTTAATTTAATTATATACTTCATCAGATAATGTAAAATACGATTGATTTATGAAAAGGAAGTAGATTTACAATCTATTTTGAGCCTTACAAAGTGTGTCTATCTGTTCGGACTAGTTATAATTTGTCAAAAATAGAAAAATCTAGCCTCTGCTGTCAAACTGTAGAATGACATTTTCAAAAAGACAAATCAATTTGTACTGATTGCCAATAAAAAGAATATAATTTACACACCTTATTATAATCTTCATCTGTAAAATCTCTATCTTGATTAAATATATCTTTTAATTTTTCTTTTACACTGTCAAATATAATTACCTATGTTAAACTACAATCTAATGTTGATATTTGAATATATATAAAAGGAGTAACGCAAATTTTTGACACGCTGATGGCTGGCCTTTCCTACTTAGCAATCAGAGACTATAAAAGAGTAGAATCAGAACAAGGAACGTACTAAATGGTAAAAGTAATGCCTCAATATCCAAGATATTCAAAGATCATTAAAACTGATTGGCAAGTCTCTACAAATTCTCAACTAAAATATAAGGTAACTTACACAGCCTGGTACTTGGAATTCAAACCTTCACTATCTAATAAACCATTAGTATTGGCACTTTTTACCATCTGTACCATTATAGGGGTCAATTCTCCTTCTAATGCCAGCAAACCCTACAAATCATAAATAACAAGAGAACTTAAAGTTCTTTATATCAAGTAATATCAATACTGATCCAGCAGGCCTGTTAAAAAAACTATGAAATTTATGATAACAATAAACTCTTTATTTCACTGAGTCACAATTAGTTCCACTATACCAATGTGACACAGTTCTGTCTAACATTCAGCCCATTCAATACAGCCTGGTGTTTTACAAATTAAATCAGTCAATCAGATCAACAGTTTACAATCTCTGTTGAATATTCATGTTGTAACTTAGCATCTTATTAGGGGAAGAAACATCAAAATACCTTAATAAATGCAGCAGCTGTCATCTGAACTCTGCCTTCGTCGGAGGCATACATCTTTAAATCATGTCTGAATGTACTGTGTAGACGCAGGAATCCAAGTCCTGGTGTTTCAAATTGGCCTGCAATAAAATCTGTTTAATAAATATATACGTCTGTTAAGTACTGGATTTGATCAACTTCATATCTAACTAGTTTGTAAGCGAGCAAGCATTTTACTCATCAAGCCACAACACAGTTGTTTTAAGAAGGAAAATAATCAATAATGATAATAAAAAGAGATATAGAGTAATACCTTGTCCACCAGGATAGAGTGTCCTGAAAGCTTTACCCAGTTCTTCTGCTTGTATTTTTCCAGCAGGAGTTAACTCTCCTCCCCATTTTACTATTAATAGTAAGGATGGCTCTCTTGGCATCTCATCTGCAATTTGACAAATTAATGAATTGCAAAATTTGTATTGCATAAAGATCAGCCATACATATAAATACGAAACGGTAGAAACATTTGATTTAATGGAAATTTTACAGAAGAAAGGTGCAAAATTTTAATTCTTTAATTTCAGATTCAAACAAAATCATTAAGTTTTAAGAAAAACTATTAGAAAAAGAGAATGTATGTAAATAGTTATATATATATAAATACCATTAAAATAAATTAAAACCATGCATATATTATTATAACATTCCACAATAAAAGAAACACAAAACTTATGAATTAATGAAACCTATTTGACTGTATGATAAAGACAATATCTATAATATGAACTCAACATTTTGTTATTTGATATGATTTTATTAAATACTACTGATATTAGAACGAAATTGTTGTTTAAATAATCATTTTACCATCAAATGATGCTCATTTCAGCAAACCATATGTTGTTAATATGACTCTTGCTTTTAAGGGCGTGCATAACTTGAATATATTCAATATTTCAAAACTGACTTTTTTGTACCTGATTCAAGGAGCATTGCAAGTTCATTTCTTCAAAGAATATATGATGACAAAGTTTAGATATATTAATAAATTGTATCATATTAAGAATTTTGAAATGTACTGATGAAATATCAACTGAAAATACTTAGTCCTAAGACTAACTCTATCATAATTCTTGTTATTAAAGGGATTGTTAAGTGGCTTTATAAACATATATCAGGGAAACTGACAGCATCAATTTGCACCATTCCAATTTTCAAGAATAAGTCTTCGATGATATCAGTAATCACATTAGACTCTTTGTAATTAGTGATGTCATCAAGCACTTTATCTTAGTGGAATTGCATGTATCACAGATGTCTGATTGAAAATTGGAATGGTGCAATTTGATGCTATTAGTGTCCATGGTACACATACAAATTTAGAAAACCTCTTTACAATCCCGATAATAGAAATTAGTTTATGATAATGATTTATTAGTATAGTGATTATTCAATTCACTACAAAACTTCAAACATGCTCTTACATAAAAACACATGATAATGAATTAGTATAACACATCTATTATTACATATATCTTACACACAATGTATTGATACTGATATATCCTTATTTCATTCCCACTCTGCCCCAACCTGAGTTGCAGCCTTTAATATTAAAGAAGCAACAATCCACACAACATTTTTTCATGCAACTTAGTTGAAACCTTTTTGAGTTAATTCACCAGACACATTCACGGGATACTTGAAATTTCTTCCTCGAGTGATTTATGGCTTATCAATATACTTCATGGAAAGTTTGAAAGAGCGTGAAATCTCAAAGTGATACATTTTCTAAATGTTTAGACAGAGCAGATAGTTTTAGACAGAGAGGGAATGGAATAAAGGAAATATCACTGTAAGTAACAATACAATGAAAGTAGTGTTAAAACTTACATTCTAGCCATGCATCAGAATTATAAGAACTTAAATCTAAAAGTAAAGAATAGCATTGACTTCAGAATCGCAACAAAATACTGTAGAAAAAAAAAACATAAACAAAAAATACTTGAAAAGTTTGGACAAAAAATAATTTACATCATAAATTAACTGATAAGAATAAGCAGTAGCAGCATGTTGGGTGAGAGATTTTTAACTTTATAAAATTATTATCATAAAAGAGAATTTCTATTAATTCTTAGCTTATTTTTCCATTTTATTTAAAATTTTTTCATATCTTATTTCAGAGAGGAATTGAACATAACATAGCGCCAAGCAACACTCAATAAACGAGCTCTATACAAATTCTCTATACAAATTATGGTATTATATATATTTAATTTTCAAATCTTTATTTGAATAGGCGATTTTCTACAAATTGTATTTATCAAACAGTCAAAAAGCTTCAATACACATACAGCAAAGGAAATCAAACAAGAACAGGAAAGGTGTGCTAACAATCTTGTCAACTCTAGTGAAATAAATCTTTATCTTGTATTTATCAATGTATCTTAGATATACACTCAAATATCAAAACTGTTTTCATAGAATGTCATAGAGGGCAATTAATTCCATCACCAAAGGTATTGAACACACACCAAAAAAACCCATAACCTTATCCTATAAGTATACGTCTTACTATTTATTTCTCATTCAAAATTGTTTATTCTTAAATTGATTATTAATTAATTCACACAGTGCAAAAGTAATTAAAAAAAAAATCATAATTGTACTTGCACTTCAAATTATCATTATTAATCATGAAAATGTAGTCAGAGTTTTAGAGTTTAGAGTAAGATATTGGTGCTAGAGAGAAATGATTTCTACTGGGTGCCACACAACAGATTTGAGGAGGGGGGTTCTAAACAAAGAATATATTTGGGTGAAAGATTGCTTGAAGCCCATATCTAAATGATGAAAAAAGGTGTATATCTATTGATACAAACAATAATAACAATATTATATATGAAACTAAAACAAATACACTTCAAAACTTCCTCAATTTCAGGAAACATGCGATACTAAATCTGTCAAACAGTACTTTTTTATCAACTTCTGAGAAGCATCATTACATTAAATATCTAATTCATTTCCAAAGCACATTTGAATTTTTCAGTCTAATTTTTCAATAAGTTCACAAAACACGAAGAAGTATATTTGTTGTTTCTATAATAGGTATAAAAATAGTTAATACATAAAATTTAAAATGATAATTGTAAGTTGACAAGATTGTTTTGAAACTACAAACCCTCACTGGACGATCCTAATGGCCTCCCATTCGGCTGATATTTCAACTGAACTTTTCGATGGATGCCAGTAAACTCATACCTAGTGAGGCAGGACAGAAAAAGTGCAAATAAACACAAAACATAATGTATGTTTGTATATTTGTAAATAGAAATAATACAGATATAGATAAATTCAAATAGAAAGGACTGAATTGGAAAGGTTACTACAGCTACATGTATATATACAAAACACAAAAACTTGCTGTTGTGAAATACTAATACAAAACACTATAGAATTTGTATTTGTTTTTATGTATACTTTACTACAAAAATATAAGCATCAGTATCCATCTGTGTTTTTTTTTTTTTTTATTTTTTTTTTGAAAATTATCCTTTACCATCACAAAAAATTGTTAAAATAATTAAAACTTTTCAGATTTTGCCTTTCATGGTTACGTAAAAAGCTTAAAGTTAATTAAAAAAGAAGAAAATACCCTCAAAAATATGAAAATGCCTGAAAACAAATCACCAAACTACTGTCTATTCTATTCTATTCCAAGCATTAAATTGTTCCTTTTGTTAGTAAAATTTGTAACCATAGTAACCATCACAACAGCAAGCTACTAAATAAAGCTACTGGAATAATTCAACATTTCCCATATATATATATATATATATTCATAAATATATACGATGTTAGCCTTGCCACCACTTTTCTACGTACATCTTCTAATCATACTTCATATTAAATACCCAAATTTATAACAAAATACCATTAAAAAAGTTAGTTTTTTGCCAAAATGTTAATATTAAGACGAAAAATGTAAACCACAGAGTGTCTACCAAAATCCAAATTAGAATGAAAAAGGTGCTATAATATGAAGTATAATAAGGAAGATGGCCAAAAAAACAGTGAAATTTCATCTGGAAGAGAAAGAAACTAAATAAATCTATGGCCAGACATTTTGAATAGATGAAAGCAGTCGTGTTGTACACACCCTCCTCACTGGATGATCGTTTAGGACAACCTCGCGGTTGATACTTGATTTGCACTTTGCGATTAATGCCTGAGAAATGACCATACCTGTAATTAAGTAAGGATTGTTTGGCATGGATTATAAAATATTAGTACAACTAGAATTATACAGCCACCTGAGATCTTACCACTTATCACAATACACTAAACCATCTTCTTCACTGAAATTTATCTCTTTGTTATTGTTAAATTTACACTCATTGTGTGATATCAACTCTTCATTATTGTTTCATGTAGGTAGGCTAATATTGTTTTTAAATCAAAATCATTATGCGTTTGACTTTTGAACAGAAACATCAAATTTTTTGTCCAGTGAAAAAATTAGCAATGGTATATGTACTACAGGGATCCCAGCACAAAAAATTGGGGCCCCAGGCAGCCATATGGGGTCGAGTGAGATTTTACCATCTTAAGATGATTTGAAAGACATTACCTATGTACATGTATATAGAAATCTTTCATTCCTTAAACCAGGTGCTATATAGCCCATTTTGGTGCTGAGGCACCTTAATACATTTCATTTTATTTTCATTTTCATCCCGAAAAACCAAATTTGTACTGGTTTTAATTCCCCCCAAAAGAGCCCAATGGCCAGAAAAATAGAGAAAGTCTGGGATCCCTGCTATTAAACCATGATTTTGAACAAAAAATGTCATTGAGATCATCTGAAAGTCGGAATTGATTAACAACAAGAAGCGACCAAAAATCAATTCATGTCCATATATCAACAAAAATCTGTAATACTTGACTTATTTACAATATCAACAGTTTTACCAACAGACTAAAGCCTCTAAAACTAAAAACTACACCCTCAAGTTTCCCAAGGTGAAAATAAAAAGAAAGGAATTCATAGAAGGATAGTAGAATGCTAATTAATAATAAAGGATCAATCTAAATATATAGGAGGTGAAAATGTGACAAACATAATCATTTTTATCTGGGTCATTACGGTAAAATTTAGCATTAAGTTTCATAAGAAAATTCAGTAGAGAACATTCTTAAAAATAACTTGTGCATAGTACTTACGAATTACAGGTACTACCCCGAAATTGGTATTTGAGTTCCAATTCAAGTTCAATGCTAAAATATTTCTATCATATGGCAGCAAGACAGAACTCTATACAACAGCAAGACAGAACTAATAACATGACCAACAATATGGTACTTCTTCTTTGAAGAGTGCAACACAACACATTTTTTGTTGCCAATTCTGTCGTGCTTTGGACGTGAGTTTTGGTTAACAAAATTGTTTTGCTGATGATTTTATAATAATGTAAGTGAGGACATTATCAAGATAATATAAACCTGGCAATGGGTGTTTCAACAATAAAAATAAAACAACTCACATTTCTAAAACAAGTTTCAATTGTTGAAATTTCACTTTCTTTTCTTCAACTTCAGGATCTTTTTGTTGTTGATTATTTGATAGTAAATGTCGTACAACATCTAGTACTTCTTGAAGTTGTTTTGGTTTCTTTAGTTTTAGATGTCCATTTTTCATTCCACCATATTTCTCAAATAAATCAAAAAATCTGCAAGAAAAAGTATGTTTAAAACATGGTGAAGACAAAGTGTATCTAATGTATTTAAATATGGCTGTTGATCTAACAAAGTTTGCTATAAGGTGAGGTTAAGTTTTTTTGTTTTGTGTGGAGATAATCTAGAAAAAGCTCCACAGCGGGAGCATAAAAATAAGAAGTGTCTTTCAAACGTGAGGCTCAAAGCCAGAGGAGGCTAGGGGACTATGGGCTTGCAGAGGCCCCCAGAAGCCAACAGAGTTAAGATGGCCTGAGATGAATTTTGAGCATTTAGAGGGCCTAATTTTCACTTCAATATAAAACCTTTCACAGGCCTAAGGGAAGGGTAATGGCCCCATGGCACTTCTCCTGAATATACTACTGTTTCCTATTTCCAGGAATTTTTGTTTTTCAACTTTTGCCTTGCCTCAAAAAATCTTTAACTTTGATAAATTGATGTCTGAAACCTAAATCCAGGAATTTTCATGAAATTTGATACAAGTAAAAATTTAATGACATGAATAAATATAATAACAGGAATATTGAACACAATTTTTTACACATTTACAGCCAAAAAAGGATCGAAAAATGTTTATTACAAGCAATGAAAAAATTAAAAGAAACAGTCCTTCTGCTCAACTTTTCAAAGCAAGGATGGATACAACAGAAAAAAAAACAATCTAAATGTGACAAGATATCCAACAAATTGCACTGAACTATTCTTTACAATAAAAATGTTGATTCCAATATAAGATTGTTGTTTTCTAGGTGATATTACACATAGAACAATGTTTGTAAAGGCATATAAGTTATAAATGTATTATTTTGAACACAACAGTCAATTAAAATGAATTAAAATCACTTACTTTTTGTGTTTGACTTCCATTTTCATTTTTTGTTTTGGAGTTCTGTCTCCATGTCTGACTATAGCTACTACACATCTTAACTCCATCCTGATAATAAACAATAATAACAACAAATCATAACAACATTTCTCTACACTCAAAATAGACTGACCCTAAATAGAGGTCTGTTGTTGAGAAATTTCTTCCTTTATCTACATAAGATAGTTTCTCATAAGGAAAGTGGTTACTTGTATTTTTCCTAAAGATTAAAAATAAATGAAGAATAATTATATTGGGCAGGCTAAACATTGTCAATGTTACACTTATACTTTAATCAGGCATTTTAATGTCACCTATAATAAAATGAGGTTGTTTAATTTGTTATCTCTGCTAAAATGAAATGAACATTCACATTAAACACTCTGTTATGTTATACTTTACAGTACAGATTTCTACCACGGAAAGTTAAAGGGGATTGTGAAGAGGTTTTCTAAATTTAATCTTGGACACTGATAGCATCAATTTCTTATTTTCATGAGTTTCAATCACAAGTCTGTGGTTCCTGCAATTTCACTACAACTGAATGTTTGATGACATCACTATTTGCAAAATATGTTTAATCATAAACAGCCCTTTGCGATTAGTGATGTCATCAAACACTTGGCTTTAGTGGAATTGCAGGAACCACAAACATCTGATTGAAAATTGGAATGCTGCAAATTGATGCTAATAGTGTTTCCGTACACATTAATTTTTTAGAATTCCTCTTTACAAACCTTTAGGTTTTGAAATTGAGATATAGTTAAAACTGTAAGTGAAGTAACAACCGCTTGGTTACGTTCATTTTTGCCCTATCATAGTTGAACAACAGACTTAAGTTGCTAACTTAGACTTAATTTTTCACTGCCACCACTTTAACATTATCAGAGAAATTTGAGTAACTTTTACTTTAAAGAATTTATAGCTTGAATATGGCCCAACCCACACTCCTATATAACTAAGTCTCACTGTTTGTATTAAAGCTGAACTTAAGAAGGTTGGTTGTGAACTAAAGAGGCACATAAAATTATAAGTTATTAAAGAGATTTTATTTTTTATCAAAGATGAGTTATTTACCAGTGACAGGGCCAGTGGAGCTACAGGAGGTGTATTTGCCCCCTTAAAAATTTCTAAAATGATTTAAAATATTATATTTTCATATGGTTTTTCTCTGAACTAGGTGTCAGAATGCACCAAATCAATTCTACTTTTCAAACATTTTCTCAGTGGAGAACCTCTTCCAGGGTAGGCCAGTGCCTTAGCGCTTCCACAGCACTGGCATCTTTGAAGTTCGACAATTGTGCTCCCATTTCCGTCATAGTTAACACATTTCTAAAACATGTTATGATGAATTATACAAAAAAATATTTGTGAGTTATATAATTTAATGCATTAAAATATCTGTCAAGGAAATATCAAATGGGCAAGTATACTAAATATATGTTTAGGATTAATGTTTACGGAAGTGACTGTTGTTCTGGACTAATAGATAAGATAGAAATTTTATGAGCAACTGTAATGATATATATTTATCATCTTATTATTTGATATTATTACCTTGATATACTGTATACAGTCTAAATATAGAATAATTAGCATTATCAATATATATATGTTGACATTGTTATTATCTACTGGCCAAATAGCTCCATAGCTTTATGTTTTTCTAAAATACCTAAATATACCTTGTACCACCAATTGATCATATTAGAAAAACAACCTTATAGAAATATCAAAAATCTTATACTTATTATTAATATATTTCTTACTCTGACAAAGGAACCCTTTAAATCAGAAGTTTGAATGAATTTGGTTATTTTGTAAATAAATAAACGTAAATGACCATGGAGTTTTTTCTTAAGGAGTTCGTTGGGGTACATCACATTGAAAGTTTGCACACACAAACTTAAAATGTACTTTATATTTTTAGTACCCAAAAATAAAAATGGCATTATTTCAAATATAAGCAAAAGGATAAATCATTCAGTATATGCTGTCAAAATATCTAAATCAACTGCTTTCTACTGTATAAATATCTTACTGAATATACCAAATTATTAATTCTATTCCCTAAGTCAAACTATTAATTTATAAGAAAATGTAGGTTTGTTACATATTCATCAGAAATTGACATTTTTACCAAAAAAATTTACACAAAAAATTTGAATTGTTATTCATCACCCTGAAGATTGTATATCATTAATATCAACCATACATAAATAAGATATCAAAATACATTTAACTATTAATCAGAGGACCATTATTTGCATCTTTTAAACTATATCTCAATGAAACATTTGGCCAATTGTTCAGAAGTTTCATTTTAAAATTCACATAAATCATAAGTCAGCTATGAAAGTGAAAATCTGTGCAAACAGGAAGTTAAAATAGCTGATCAATTAGCTAGGGCCTATCAGGATTCACTGCATACTGATTTGGTCACTTTGGTATATTCTTGACAAAGCTTCTCATTAGCAACAAGATCATTATGAAAAATTTATTCAATAAGAATAATATCTTTATCAATGGAGCAGCTTTTAAATGTGGGCATGGATATACTGTGATGTACTTGAAATGACTATGCTAATCTGTCAGTTGTATCACTAATGATTTAATGATAAACTGTTGTGGCTACACTTATGGGGGTCATATTTTATCAACAGTATATGATAGCTACCACAACATATGTTAATTAGGTCATACATTATGCATTGGTAGGGACAATGTCTAATATTACTAACATTCCTTATATACTACACTTTGCTATTAAACGGCTAAATCTTTTAACTATAATCTTATCCCCTATTAAAGCAACCAAAAATCCTTTCCTTTCAAATACAAGTGTTAAGAATGATACTAAATTAATCGATTTCTTAGATTTAAGGAAATACTTATTTCAGTATATTATATGTCAGAGTTCGTGTGTTTGTGTGTTGTGTCTCTTCAAATAAAATCATACTAATGACTAACTAATTTTCACATAATTAATAGACTTATCTATTGCTCTGTGATCTTGGCCACTGCTTTCATTGAAACAAGTCTCAATAAACTATAACACTTAATCATAAGCTGTGATGGATCCTGAGCATAATTTTTTAACACTATTTTACATTTGTATTTCAAATATAATTAGAAGTACCATACTTTCTAACATAATTAAAAGTATCATACTTTCTAATATAATTGCAAGTACCAAATTTTCTAATATAATTGCAAATACCATATTTTCTAATATAATTAAAAGTACCATACTTTCTAATATAATTAAAAGTACCATACTTTCTAATATAATTAAAAGTACCATACTTTCTAATATAATTAAAAGTATCATACTTTCTAATATAATTAAAAGTATCATACTTTCTAATATAATTAAAAGTACTATACTTTCTAATATAATTAAAAGTACCATATTTTCTAATATAATTAAAAGTACTATACTTTCTAATATAATTAAAAGTACCATATTTTCTAATATAATTAAAAGTACTATACTTTCTAATATAATTATACTTTTCTGCTATTATTAAATCTACTAATATAATTAGATCTAATACTAAGTATAATTAGAAGTACCATACTTTTCTGCCTTATGTTACTTATTTCCATGTTTTGTTTAATAAAATATCTGCACTACAATCCTTCAGATAGAAGACTGGATACAAAAATTCAGTCATGAATGGATTTTTGATCTCTGAGTTTGTAGAATATTATATTCTGAGTGACACCCACATAGGCACATATACATCACATTGAAAGTTTGCACACACAAACTTAAAATGTATTTCATATTTTCAGTACCCAAAAATAAAACTGGCATTATATTAAATATAGCATTCTAAGCAAAAGGATAAATCATTCAGTATATGCTGTCAAAATATTTAAATCAACTGCTTTCTACTGTATAAATATCTTGGTATTAATATACCAAATTAAAAATAATATACCAAATATAAAATTTAATGCATGTCAACAAGATGTTCTAATTTTATGTTTCTGTTATGTGTCTTTAAACTCTTTCCTTCACATTTATCAAGGCAAAAAGACAGATTCTGTCAGCATATCAACTATATTTTTTACCTCTGAGCACATCTCTCTAGTGATTGGCCAGTATTTAGAAAGATCCTGTTAATCTGATGATTAATTAATATATAAAACACCTGTTTTGCAGGAAGTATTACAGAATTTTATTTAATCAACTTTTCTTTTCTCAAATAGGGTACATATTATGTGCCTACATTAATTATCTAATTTTCTTTTTAAGAATAGCCAGTTTCAGCTGGGATAAAAAATATGACACTGAACCTAATTCCTGGCTGGGTGAAAGCAGTCTGCTTCACATCTGCATGTATATATTTATAAACCTACTCTTATTGATACTAATATGTATTCTGCCAATATCAGTATAAACAAACTAATAGTATGGTACAGAGTAAATGTTACTGTGTTAAGGTTACACTTTTTTTGTTAGTTAAAACTTCATAATTCTAGAGGATACCTTCATTCATAGTTTTATGCGTTTGGCTTTATATATTGAACATAAAAAGCTAACATATTGTAAAAAAGGAGCACAAGTCGTGAGCTCATTTCCAGAGCTTAAAGTAATACCCATCATGGAAATAAGAATAAATTTAGCATAACCTTACCTCATTTTTAATTCACTTAATAAAATTAAGTAACAGGCGAAAAAACAGCACTGTTTATATATATATATATATTTTAAGAATAAGTTCCTACTTTCTCTTCAACTAAAACATGCTGTTCAACAGAATAGTGATTTAATTTTCTGCAAATGGTAATCACTTTACATCCAAGCAGTGAGTAAAAGTCTGAACTGCTATTCATATGTCCAATCAAATGGAAGGATGTCACCAACAAAGTCAAAAAGGCAAAAAGATAGCTTGCCAGGCAAGGTAATATACGCCCACTGGCAGCTTTGATTTTACATAAAAATATTTGTCAGTATGAAATATTCAACCTTCAGACATACACTTCTGCTGAATTCTTTGAGGCGGTACTGAATAATATTACCAAGTTTCATCAAAATCTGTCAAGAATTGGGCGTTTACAGGCTAAAATTTGATTGCGTTTTTAAGAACAAGGGCAATAACTCACACTAAATATTTTTCAATTTTTCTGATTTTAAATAAGGTTCTTCCTTGGGTGATAACAAACACTCACACCAAGTTTCATCAAAATCCGTCAAGAATTGCACCTTCTAGAGTGTTTACAAGCGATTCAAGAACAAGGGCAATAACTCATACTAAATATTTTTCGATTTTTCTGATTTTCAATAAGGTTCATCCTCGGGTGATAACAAACAACCATACCAAGTTTCGTCGAAATCAGTCAAGAATTGTGCCTTGTAGAGTGTTTACGAGCAATTGTGGACGGACCGACCGAGATGGGTGACGGCAATATACGACCCCTATTTCATGTGGGCGTATAAAATGTGGATGAAAGATCACAAGTGCAACTTCTGATTGTGGTTCAGGGGGGGGCTTAAACAACAATCACTTGGTATCAAAATGTGTTATCTTGTATCTTTAACATGCACCCTTACCTCATTTCCTAATCTATCTAATCTTGGTATTTAAAGGCAATACGATGTTATCAGTATATCAACAACTATCAGTACCATTGAACTGTTATCAAAATGAATCCTACTGTGATGCATGTAGTAATGCCAATATATTGTGTAATATTATGAGATTTCTTGAAGATATCAGCAACAAAAAATATACTTGGCATAATGACTAAATGATATCAAGTGTTACATCTGTTTGCCATTGGTTGTAATAAAGGCCCATAACTCCAATGTTAAATTGAGATGAGAATAGTATTCTCAAAAAAACAAAACAAAGCAGAAATTTAGTTTAGTTGCTGTATTAATACTAAGGTATACTTAAAGGGTTGGTATTATATCCCAACCTATTGCACCTACCAACACAAAGAAAAGACATCAAATGAACAAGTTCAGCAGATAATGCATAATGGATCATCGATTATCAAACATTGCACTTTTGGAAGGCAAATTCAAGAAAGAAACTACTATATTTTACAAGGATAACAACTTAAGTTCACAACTAAGAATCCTTTCTACTAGCTGGTCCTTGACCAAATCTCATGGCATTGATCTTTCCCTGATTATCCGTTCATTACTGCTGGGTAGACTGGCATTATGATGAGTGAGTGACTTGATCAATGTCATTGAACCCACAGCAACCATTTACTAACTGATCATTGCATCAAAATATACTATCTATATCACTTCATATGTGAAGATCATTTATTTATCAGTGATGCAAGTAACCGGATCTGACATGGACATAAACGTAGTTCGGATAAAATAAATTAATAATAATAAGAAGGGGCCATTATTGCTACAGACTTTGCAGGCTAATGATCCCTCGATAGTTTGTAATCGAAATAAAGTAGGCTAATGTAGTTGAATTTTTTCATTTCATTTCACATTGACATCAAAAGAAAACCAAGAGTGGTCATGTAATGCAATTGACTCTTAAGTAAGGCTATGTAATTTACACTGTTTTTACTAAGGGAAAACTGATTTAATATTTTAAGATAAAATAAGGCCACCATCCATGCTGATTATCAAGTTAATTAACAGTTTCAGACATTTTTATATCAATATGAATTGTGCCCTCAAATATATCTACAACATACAAGATTCAAAAAGATTTTTTTGCAATTTTGAGTTTAACTTTGATAGGATTCATTAGAGAGTAATAATAATATATTGACACAACAGATGGACAATAATTTTCATGTTATGTATTTGATTATAATCAACCATGTTCTGAGTGTAAGAGTTGATGTTTTCTTTAATGTTAAGGAAACATAAAAACATAACAGTTTACCAAACTAAACAGGTAATGAAAATGGAACTTACATGGAACCAGATGCTGTTGGTACTACTGGTAAATCTTCAGGAGCACATCCTAGCACCCAGGGTAGCTGTAATTGTGGTGCTACTTCTCTCATTATCATAGTACCTAGTATTTTAGCACTGTCATCATAATATTTTCCTGATGTTTTCACAAAACTAAATCCATTCACATCACATACATAGGACTGTCCCCCAGTTCGTAATAGATCAAAACCACAAACATTTTGCTGCAATAAAATATATCTCAAATTAAAATATGGACTAGCTGTTCATATTGGGCTATAAAAAATTAACAATAAGACTAATACCTCGTTTGATACTTCTTGTGATTACCATGTTAACAGAGTTAATGTTATGAATTTACGCATGTGAGTTTCCGATTTGAGAGAAAGTCATAAACACTATTTTAACAGCAGATATCGAACGCAGCATATATTTGAGTCCCAAAAGATAAAAGTTATAAAGATATCACAGAGTGTTCTCCCTTCTTTTATACAGCATATATTTACCAGACCTCTTCACAAGAAGAGTTTTATAGTAATATATAAACTTGTTACAAATTTTTAAGTTTACATATTCCCAATCCCAAATTTTGGCTGGAACTCTGTTAAAACATATAATATTCCATTCTGTATATATTCAAAAATATAATCAAAAAAACAAAGAGTGAAAATTGATTTACTGAGTAAGAGGATAGTATTATTCTAAAAGTTATATGGATCTATCATTATATCCCTGTGATCCCTAGTTGCTTATACTTTTAAACTATCACAAGACCACAATGGGAAGTTTACCTTGAATGCCATACAGACTTTTTTAGCAATCAGTTTTTCTTTAGCACTTAATAACACAGGATATCTGATTTCTTTTCCTTCTTGATCACGTTCTACTTTCCCATCTAATGCTGGTGATTTTCTGGCTTCAGCATGGGCATAATCTTGTCCTACTGTATACACCTATAAATCAAAAAACCAATCAAATACTTCACCTTCTGTTTGATAAGCCGCTACAAGCTATTATGTTATTAGAGGCTATTCTTTTTAGGTTGATTCGGGCTTTGAATATGTTTGTAAAGAGTCTCCAGAAGTGCCAGAATTGTACGAAAATTCCTTCAAATATTCCTCAAACTAGGGATTTCTTTTTTTTTTTTTTTTTCACAATTTTTTCCTCTGATACAGAAAAGGATTGTTTTTTTGTTAATAAGGTCTATAATAGGAACGACAGAGTACAGATACTGTTTGATTATCCAATCCTAACTGTTCTTCAGTATCAAGGAAAAAGGCGAATCATTAATGTAATTTTCAAAATCAAGGATAATTATCGATACACTGTGAAGCTGTGAAAACTGTTTTTTTTTTTTCAGTATTTTTTTAACCCTCATGTAGTCCAAGTTATAGTTAATGACCTACCTTCACATCAGTACCATCAGTTGGCATAAAATCTTCATAAATATAAGAACCAACTTTTCTTACTCGACTGTGTGGACCATATATACTACTTCTATCCTTTACCTAGTGGATATATATTTTAGTATTAAAACCACTGTTGTAAAGAATGAGTGGAAGAAAGAAAGAAATAAGCTTATGCATGAAAAGATTTGACAGTGAAAAGTTCAGAGAGAAAAAAGATGACCAACGGTAAGTAAAATTAACTCACTGTTTCTTAAAGATCAAAAAAAGCGACACTTATTGAAAGATTTTGAAGAAGTAAAAATTAAAAAAAAACCAAATCCATCCCAAATTTTCAAAAACATTGAGAAATTTTACCCTAGCAGATTGGCAGAGATATGAATGGCTTTTTAGTCGAACCTTTCTAAATAATCTTGTACTGCCTCCACCAGCCTGTACTGGGAAGAATATGTACACATTGTGATCTTCAGCATCTACTGGCTTCTCCACGAAGGGCTTTTGAAACAGCACACCATTAACTTCAATAGCATCATCAGTTTCTTGAAAATTAGATTCTGAGGACCCCAGATCACGTTCTAATACAGCATATCGAGGATGAGGAATTCCTTCATTTTGTAATATTTTATACACTTCACGTCTGAAAGTTTAACAAATTATAATATAAGGCTGTGATGTCACAATGTTTTAAATGATAACTTCGACAAAAATTCTAATACACTTTGCAAGAATCCAAGATTTATTTTCAATATTCATGCTGTATATAAAAGAGGAATTGTAATAACAAGTTTATCACTCTTAGTCTGAAAGTCTGTCACCATCAAATATTATTATATTAAGATTCTAGGGTTTATAAAGCTTACAGCCGTATCTAAAAAATATCCTTTCATAAGATATCATATGAATGGTATTGGAAAGAAATATCTATTGTAAACAGCAGATAATGTTTGATATACACATACACAGTTCAGACATCAAAAATAATAATGCAGGGTACAATGAGTGAAATTTTGCCAGGACAGCGGCATTAGCCTGCTCTTTTTCAATTTCCAACTGACAAGGGATACACAGCCTGTAGCACACAGGGCCTCAGTTTATTGTCCCTTCCATCTAGACGCTTTTTCCATGTCAGCCCCTTACAATATTTTATGTAAATTATATACATAATTACCTGTCCTTTAGAACATGTTGCATTTCCAAGTCATTTATAACATAAGGTTTTCTAAGATTGCTATATTGTATAGCTTTATCTAGTGGAAAACCATGAGAGAAGAAGGATATCAAAGCATCTACTATCGGCCATTTTTCAACAGGTTCACTCAGAATTACGTCTTCATCAAATATCAAAATTTCCAATCTTTCAAAATGTTGAAGCAAACGCTGTAATATTTCTTTCATTGGCTTTGATCGTGACTTTTTAGCCATAGCACAAATACCAACAATAATTTTCCTGTCAAGGAATTCACAATCCTGAAAAAAAAAAAAACAGAAAATGAGTTCCAACTAAAAAAAATGTCAGTTCTGCCAAACAATCTAAAGATTCCTCACATAGCAAAAGGTTGGAGCTAATGGACCAAACTTCTACTTTGCACTTGTCTCGCTTTAATTATTAAATTATGCACATCGAAAGCTGTCTATGTACCTTTATTACTGTGGCTATAAGAGAACACAACAGGATCTTGTTATTTATAATTTCTATTAGTGCTCAGGCAAATCTATTAATTCAACAATTTTATTCCTTAATCTTACTTACCAGGATTTCATTAGGTGTACCACTTTCAGCTTCATCACTGATATAAAATGATGCTGTCCTAGGTGATGTACTCATCTTGAGATGAATTTAATGCTTAACTTTTTAAGTGAAGTGGTACTAAAAAATTAATTCACCTTATATCCATGATGTTGAATTCTACTGTAAATAAAAGAGTATAGATTTTTACATTATAGTTGATAGCATAAGAAGTAATCATGTCCAACAAGTAAGAAGATAAGTGTAACATAGGAGCAGTGGGTCACTACTGAATTTCTCCAGTATCAAGGGCTCTTAACTTGTTCGGTTGGCTTATAATTTGAACAAAGGTCATTGATTATGGCCACATCCATGAATACAAAGTTTCATAATATTACTCCTACGTTCTAGCATCACAAGAAAATACCGGTATTGACAATAACAAAATGAGTAAACTTCAACTAACATGTCAAGAAAATAGAAAGTTCTGTTCTGATCATGCTTTTAAGGAAAATAGTGGTAAATTGTAAAAATACCATTTGATTTATAGGCTATAGCTCAAAATGCTGTACAATTCCAGTTCTAGGTTACAGATCTTTGCATCAATGGCACTGTCTAATAAACAGAATGCTCCACATATACTTTTGGCTAAGAACAGGGACTTTCAATCATATAAAATTGATACAGGAAAATTGTATAGTAAGCCTTCAATTATTATAGTTAGGGCCTACCTTGATACCTGATACCCACTTATATCTATGACATGAGACGATGAGTTCTACTTTATACTTGCATATCTGATTTATTTGTTTATCTTGTAAATCTCTCCAGAAGTAGATAATTATCTATCAAATCGATTTATTCCAATGCTGAAATCCACAGTCCCTACCTGTGACCTAGGCCAGTGCTTCTATAAAAGAGTTTCTCTTATAAAACCTTATACTTGTAACTAATAATAATAGTGGTCTGAAGTCAGTCATTGTTAACAACGGAGACAGATATTTCATCAATTTAATACAGCCCAAAACTTACTTTATCTTTTAAGCTGTGTTCTTAGACTATCCGATAATTTCTGGACATCTCTCACACAATTCAAAAGCTGTAAATGGACAGATTACAATTTAGAAGCTTTTTTATCACGTCTGTGCTAATAATTTATCGATTTCTTGTTTTCCTTCGCACGATTGATAAATACTACGCAATAACGACGCATTAGTCTGAGATCATCTAATAGAATCTTATAGATCATAAAAAAGAATATCTATGTGACCTTTCTGATTAATTTTAGAATATTCCCCATGAAGATTTGGAACATTGATAGCTGTATTCATTGTACAAGAAAGAAAAAGTATAAACAAAAGTGTAGTGGTTTCTTAATGATGCAAATATCACCAACCTTTGTAGTCCAGAATAACCAGACACTTTATTTTGTCAAGGTCGACCAGGTCAAAAAGTCAGCGAATATCAAGGAAAATGTACCTTGTCAATCTGTAGAATATAGGCTTTTTGTTTCATATTCGATTATAATATGTGTATCATTTAGCTAAATGTTATATTTATACCAGATTAAATGATGGATGACATCACATTATCTGAATATGGTCATCTGACGTCGTCAAGATGTTACTTGTCTCCGATTGGTTTATTTCTTAAATTTGGCGGGAAATGTATCCATTTTTTCCTTTCTTCACTTCTTAGGAAGAACATGTAATCCAATCTGGTGGTGTCATGCGTTTCTTTTGAAATTTGGTATGACTTATTTGTAGCCTATGCATATATACATCATTTAATGAGAAATATCAAATATTCGTTTGCTCAGCATATAGATCCGTCTGAAGTTAGTGTAGGTCAACAAATGCAAGGGTCCGCCTTGCATCAATAGCCTTGCTTGGCCTATGAATGACGCATTATTAGAGCAACCCGCAAGGTCTTTCTGTGAAAATATAGGGAAGGTTCACTCTAGAAAACAAGGAGCAACTCTGAAGGTTGTTTGAGAGCCTTTATAACAAGTGGACATCACTTGTAGGCCTATTGGGTATGGTACTATGGTGAAACCAGAGGTCGTCGTTGGAGGTTCAACTGGAGGTTCAGGTTGTTCAAGTGGTAGCTACGAGAATCAGATATTGCTATAAAAAGTTGCTGTGTATTTGCGGATTTCGTAAAGAAGTTACCATTTGCGATCGCTGGTAAATGAATGCTCAGTGTCGAACAGGTTACAGATGTTTTTTGGGAGAGGGTTCTGCCGCCTTTTAACGATCATCATGTTACATTTAACGATCAGATAAGGTAGTTAAGTTTTCCTAGTTTGTAAAACAGGCAAGTGCCAATAACAGGCACGCCTGATAGTAGAATTTCAGTGGACTGAATGCTATACTACAATCAGTTATGGGTACATAGTATTTTCCATCAAAAGTTTTGCAATTTATGGGAATAATGGAGATGATAACCATTTGAAGACGAGATGAGGAATTTTATTTTTTCTTAATAAAATGAAAATCATTAAATTTAGTTCTTATTACAGTGAAATGAATAACAGTGAATTTATACAACATGATAACTATAAGTACTGTCTGAAAACGAATGAAGCATTGAACATATTTCAAGTATAAAGAATAAACGACAAATCATATTTTACAAATCCTATATGAAGCAAAGAATAACTGAAAGAGCTACTTCTATTTCAATTGCTGAAATTTATGAACATGATTATATAATGATATAATATCATTTTCAATGAATTAAGATCTTCTTTCAACTGAAAGTTAGGGAATACTTTCATAGTCCTATGTAACATCAAGTACAAGTAACTTCCCATGTCATGAAGCACAATTCCAGACAAGCTGACAACAACAGGCTTAAACAAGGTAGACAGCTATCAGATCAGCTATTAATGTACAAGTAGACTTGACATCCTCATTGCAGTACATACAGTTACTTATTCATTTTGTCACAGGCGCTCTGTCAATTCCAGAATCCCACTCATACTTCACGTTTCATACTTCTGGTATATGATAAGAACAGGATTTCATGATTGAAATAACAATGCTCAAGATATGCTCTTAATTGCATCAATATATGTAGTAACCATAGAATAAAATTATATACATCAAGTGATTATGTTTATAATCGCGCAACACTTTCATATTCCAATCACTCTTCATTCATACACCAAAGATAAAATAATTTTGTTAGCACTTTCTCCTTTTATTACATGATTTGTTATTTCAATTCCTGTTCAATTGTCTTGTGAAAGATGAATCTAGGTTTTTTCGGTATACATGTACCACCATAATTTGATTACATTTAAGCTTGGTAACACCACCATTATTTGGTTTACCATAATAATGCAGTTGCACGACCATAATTTGGTATACCACCATTATTGGTAACTTCATCTTTACTTGGTAACACAACCATTATTTGATATACAACCATTACTTGATAACAGCATCATAACTTTGAAACACCACCATTACTAGGTATACCACCATTATTTGGTAACAACATTTTATTTGAAAACAGTATCTTATCTCAGTAACACCATCATTATTGGATAACAGTACTTAACTCAGTAACACCGCCATTATTGGATAACAGTATCTTATCTCAGTAACACCATCATTATTGGATAACAGTATCTTAACTCAGTAACACCATCATTATTGGATAACAGTACTTAACTCAGTAACACCGCCATTATTGGATAACAGTACTTAACTCAGTAACACCGCCATTATTGGATAACAGTATCTTAACTCAGTAACACCACCATTATTGGATAACAGTATCTTATCTCAGTAACACCATCATTATTGGATAACAGTATCTTAACTCAGTAACACCGCCATTATTGTATCTGATTCTGAACTTGATATCACTATTTAATAATGCCAAATGTTTGTATTGTTGCTCTGATTTGGTAGTGTCAGTAATATTTGGAATCACCATAACTCTCAACATACTACCATTACTAGATATTTCCAATACTGTTACATGGTTGATACCACCATTACCAAAATCAAGTTTATACTTACATCTTTCTGAAATGTCAATATTTTATGAAATGTTTAGTTGGAGGTTATTCAATTAAATTATGTAAACATGGAACAAAACAAAAATTATTGACAGTATTTCACTTATGTATCCTATGGATAATGTGGACATTCTCATTAAAATACTATAGAAAGAATCTATAGTTTGATATTCTGGGAATGATTCTTAGATATTCAAACTGTTAAACCAATGCTTTGTATGGCGTTATCATTTATTTATCAGAAAGTAGCAGACAGAACTTTGCATACATAGTCTAAATTCAAAATAGCACATAAACATGTTCGACAAAGAGCGTAACAAGATATCAAAGAGCTTATGTAATGTAATCAGCTTGATAAAGTCTTGCTACATATGACAGATGCAATTATAGCAATTACATCAGTTCGACTACTACTCATACAAATTGACTACAAATTTGAACACAAAACTTACCCATTTAAGCTAAGAAAATTTCAACTTTATTATTTCTGCACATCTGATTATTTAAAGCCTTCAGGGCACTTTCAGAAATATCTTTTGTTGGGAAACCAATGACAGCATTACCAGTTGGTTTACCATCTGATGAATAGTGTAGACGAATAGATTCTGGAATTGGATCATAACCACTAAAGAACTTCAACATCTCTCCAATAGTTACAGTCTCTGGAAAATTCTTACAGCGAAGATAAAACCAATGCTGTCTCAATACTCCTGCAGGAATTGACTTGGCTACTGGTGTTTCTTCTGAACTAGTAACTTCTGGATCACTGTCTTTCTTTATTTCTTCTTTAGTTTCCTTCTTAATTGGTGATGCCATTGGCTTCTTTACTAAATCTCTAACTTTATCATTATAAGATGATTTACTCAGTGATTCGACTTTAAGAGCATTATGTCCTATCTTGCTTCCAGACTTCTTGATAGCATTTCTACAATCTTCAGTAGACTTGAATTCAACATATCCAACATCAGTTGTGTCCCCTTTCTCATTGCAGACAAACTTTATACTGTTGTCTAAAATCTTTATACCACGGAAAAAATCTTCTATTTCTTTCTGTTTGATTTGCCTTGGTAAGTTTTTCAATATGACACAGGTATCTCCACTCTTGATATCTTCTTTCTTTGTTTTGTTTTCATTTTTCACATCTACCTTGGAATCTTTCAAATTTGAATTACTCCTGTTTTTGTCATTTGCTTTCTCTCTATCATGGCTATCACGAGAAGTGTCTCTCTTGCTTGCAGCTTCCATTTCTCGACTTTTATGAGCACGAAACATTGCACTAAGTTCATCAGGGTGACTTGGACCAACTTCTATTCGATGGGGTCCAATCATCGTTCCATTAAATTGCAAAGCATTCTGCATGGCTCTGTGATTTTCAAATTCAATAAAAGCCAAGCCAACTAATTTACCAGTCCCATCATGATCGAAATAGATACCATTTCCATTATCAGCAATTCGACAGTTGACAAAGAATTTCCAAATATCTTCCTTCACAGTATGTTTTGGAAATCCTTTCATATAGACCAAGAATTTTGGTTCATTAATTGGGGGATGTCCTTCACCCTCCCATCTGGGGCGCTTAGCAACTGGTGCAACTCCATCTACAGCACTCAAGAATTCAGACTGAGAACATTTGGTAATAATCATTCTTCTACTTTCAAAAAATTCACCAAATTTTTTGAGAGCTTTTTCTAAATCTTCTTCTGTTTTAAATTCAATATAGCCAGTTCCAATTTTCCGACCCTTATCATCAACTAAAAGTTTAATGCCATCCATACTGATTTCAGATCCTTGAAAAAAATTTCTGATTTCACGTAAAGTTGCTGAATACGGAAGATTTTTCAAGTGAGCATAAATCTGCATTTCTGGTTTGACTAAAGCATCTGTTGGATTTGTAACTGGTTCAATTGATTGCTTATTTCCCAGTCTTCTGTGAGGTGGAACATCTCTACCAGGAATCCCAATCATTCCTCTTTGATCCATATCCATCAATCCAACAGGTCCTGGACCTGGACCCATTAAACCAAATCCTTCCTTATTTGGGGCATTAGCAAATTTTGGTGAGGCTCCAAGAATGCCAGTAGATCCATCTCCATTTGGATTCAGATTCATCAAACTTTCTCTTGAAAAATTTGATCCATGAATATTCCTGTTAATTCCAGGGTCATCTCTGTTAAAACCAGGTCCTGGTCTATTTAAACTATCAGGGATTGGAGCATCTCCCATCAGTGATGGACCTCCTCGTCGTGCAAAATTTTGATCTGTATTTTCTGAGGCTCCAGCATCACCAGCTTGTATTCCTTGTCCATCACGATTCCGGCTTCCAAATCGTGGCCCATCACAAGGATTAAAACCTGGACCATTATCTTGATTTCCAGACCTAGGAGCTGACCCTTCTCTGTTGCCAAATCCTGGACCAGCTCTCTGATCAAATCCAGGTCCATCTCTATTTTCAAAAACAAGTCCTTCTCTGTTTCGAAATCCAGGCCCAGTTCTGTTTCCAAAGCCTGGTCCTTCTCTATCACCAAATGCTGGTCTTTCTCTATTTCCCAACCCTGGTCCTCCTCTATTCCCAAAACTGGGTCCATCTCTGTTGCCAAATCCAGATTCTTCTCTATTACCAAACCCAGGTCCTCTGTTTCTGAATCCTGGTCCTTCCCTGTTTCCATATCCTGGTCCTTCTCGATTTCCAACTCCAGGTCCTTCTCTATTACCAAATCTTATTTGTTCCTCATTGCCATAGCCTGGACCTTCTCTCTTTCCAAAGCCTGGTCCTTCCCTATTTCCAAAGCCTGGTCCTTCCCTATTTCCAAAACCAGGTCCTTCCCTATTTCCAAAGCCTGGCCCTTCCCTATTACCAAAGCCTGGTCCTTCCCTATTACCAAAACCGGGACCTTCCCTGTTTCCAAAACCTGGTCCTTCCCTGTTTCCAAAACCTGGCCCTTCCCTGTTTCCAAAGCCTGGTCCTTCCCTGTTTCCAAAACCTGGCCCTTCCCTGTTTCCAAAGCCTGGCCCTTCCCTGTTTCCAAAGCCTGGTCCTTCCTTATTTCCAAAGCCCGGCCCTTCTCTATTGCCAAACCCCTGTTCTTCTCTATTTCCATAACCAGGCCCTTCTCTGTTACCAAATCCTGGTCTATCTCTATTAATAAATCCTCTATTTCCAAACCCAGCTTCGTCGCCAATTCCAAATCCTGGTCCAACTCCAGGCCTAGGCCCATCTCTATTTCCAAATCCTGAAGATTCATTGTTACCAAGGCCATATCCTTCTCTATTACCATATGCTGGTCCTGGTACCTCTCTATTCAACAATCCTGGTCCAGCACCTTCTCTGTTGCCAAACCCTACTGCAGGTCCATCTCGCTTGTTGAATGGTGGCCCTTCATTACTAACAAAACCTTGATTGTTTCTTGGACCCTGACCGTCTCGACCTCCAACAGCAGGTAAGTTTAAATTATCAAAGGTTGTTCCATCTCTATTGAATCCCTGTACATTCCTGTTATTAGGAAAATCATCTCTAAACCTGCCAGGATTTTCTGGGTTAAATCCTGGATTGTTTCTATTGAAATTTGGGTTTCTAACATATCTATCATCACCAAGAAATTCTTGATGTCCTGGACCTGGGAATGAGTGTCCAACCGGAGCATCACCAAGCAGCCCTTTGTTTGATGTTTGATCTTCTGAAAAATGCTCTCCTCTTGAATCAAAATCTTCTTGACTTTTATCTAAGGTCCGAAAATCTGCATCTATCAGAGTATTCCATGAATCATGAGCATCTTTGGGTTTCATCATTTGTTTTGATCTATAATCCGGATCTCTTTCTGGGTCCTGGGGTACACCAAATCGGTTCATAACTGGATTCTTATCCCCTAGTCTAGTATTAAAATTCCCAGGTAAAGGCATTAAGGGTTTAGGTCTTTCATTTCCTGTAAATATTGTTTGGTCTTGACTGTTGAATCCACCAAATGCTGGTGATTGCATCAAGCCCTCAATATTTGGTTTATTATTGGCCATATTGCCAGGCTCATTTTTGTCAGTCCGTCCAAAACCAGTTTTAACCTCATTTTTATCACTGTCACTAACTCTTTTGTCATCAGCTCTCTCTCCATCTCTAGGTCGCCTCACATCAGAGCGATCTCTTGGTGATTTTCCCTCAATTTCCCGACCTCTATCTCTATCACGATCTGACCGGTCACTCCATCTGCTTCTTTCTGACCTGTCACTTCTGTCAGACCTATCTCTATCTGATCTATCACTTCTGGATCCTCGACTTCTATCTCTATCTTCTGATCCCTGTCACGTTCCCTGTCCCTATCTCTGTCTCGACCACTACGATCTCTATCACTGCGTCTATCAGAATCTCTTTCAGATCGATCAGATTTACTGCTTCGCTCTCTACTTGAACGATCTTTGTCCACTTTCGGTGAAGATTCCTTGCCTGAAGAAGATAAAATGATTTCTACATCTGGTTTAAATGGCTTTATTACCATAGAGGGATCTTGATACAAGGAAGTGGGAACAGGGTATTGTGGATTTGCATCTACGGGTTTTGTTAGTAGAGGAGAGTTTCTAAAATTTTGATGTTGCTCATTTTCCAAACCAGCAGAATAAGGTAGTGACTGATCTTTTTCAAAACCCATGTATCCTTGTCTCATGTTATATCCACCTCGCTGGTCTTGATAGCTCAAGTGGCCCTGATTATCAAAAGACTGTTGGTGACTGGTGTCAAAGCCTTGCTCATTTTGATTGTAAATATTTCTACCGTAAGATCCATTATTAGATGTGTCATCATATCTTCCAGTCTGAGGGTATTGATCATTTCTACTATTCATATTTGCAAAATCTTGCTGATTAAAATTGTTGTAGTTGTTTTCCTGTCTAAAAGATCCTCTATCTCGTGGGTTATATTCATTATTGTCAGCCGATGGATTGTATGCTTGATTGGTAGTAGTTGGTTGATCAGATGGGGTTTGAGCTTGTTCTATAACTGTTTGCATCTCTGATTTACTACTGAGAAATAGCTGCATAACGCTTCCATTCAAAGGCGTGAAATTGAACATCATGGCTTTCCTTGCATCTTCATCTGTTGAAAAGGCTATGAAGGCTTCACCTTTGTTTCCACCAATAATATGAACTCCACCAGGAGGGATGCTCAATCCCTGGAAAAAATTTCTGATATCTAATGAACTGGCTGTCCATGGTAAGCCTTGTAATCTGATGATGACACTCATCTTCAAAACTGAAAGTAGATTACAGACAATAATAAGTATAATTCAATGTTTTCCACTATTCAAAAATTAATGGCTTCAACTGCCACATATTGAAAGATAATTGCCAGGCAAATTAACATTTAGCAGTCTTGTTTATATTTTCACCGTTTGGATTGTCTGACAATCTATCACTAGCAAGGTTTGTCAAAGATTGTCTTTTGTGTCCTCTAGTATGTTTGAAGTGTAAAAGCAGGAATATGGTACTTCCCCCACAAAGTATTTAAGACATGTCTGTTACTTTTCGAATCAACAAATTAGTGAGCTAAAACTACAGAGTTATAGAATATTCTTATTAAAAGTCTATAGACAATACTAGGTAAATGAGATCTATTCTATCTTTAAGCCTATTAAGTGGCATAAAAATTTACTGGAGAAAATATTGTTAAAATAAAAGGTGTCACAGGAACACACAAGAGCAAATATGTCTCTTTTGAAGTCCTTATATCCACCAAGTTTCATTCTATGATACAAGTTGCTCAAGGTATAAGATTAAGCTCATAATACCTTGACCATTGTCAAGATGCTTTAACTCAACCTACAACTAGTATTTATCTCAATTTATTTCTATTTGTATGCATTGGTACATTTGGAATTCAATGCATGCCTCAATGAATATTTATCAATAAAAAATATTCACTGTACAATAGAAATTATAGTCCATACAAATACAGATTTAGTGGCAATTACTGAAAAGGGACAAAATTAAATTCTCCTCTCCACAAGGCCTTGTCAATGCCCAATTCTTTTGTTGCACATATGTATGTGTACTGTTATAATAGCAAAAAAAAAAATGCAGGCCACAATCATCTCTCTGCAGCAGTTCAATGTGTTGTGCCAAGCCATGGGTTATCTCCCATTAGTCTTCAGAGGCAGAATTATTGTCATGAAAGTAAGTCAATTACACCTCATATGTAAAAATAAATTTTATATTATGTATGAAAGGTTCTTTACTGTGATATTATTTAACTTTGGGAAAAGAAAGTACTGTATAAAGGTAAGAAAGTCTCCATTTATCAGTTTGTACTGTTGTAAAACTTATTTTGTGTTCAATTTATAGCCAACTTTAACCAAAACATGTGCAACTCTTCCAGTGGATCTGACTTCAATATAAAAATCAATACACTTTAAGATAATGTTAACAATGTATTATTATTGTAGCTTAAACAGATTTGAAAACATTAGCAGAACAACTGATCCTTGAGAATTCGTTATCATTCATATTAAATTACAATCCTTCAGTTAATGATATCTGTTGACAATTGACTTTCGTAACAGCCTGTATATTAACATCTAGTTTTTACTATAAAATAGCTTTAAAGGAAATTAATCTTTATCTTCATGATCAAATCCATTATAAGACTATAGAAGTGATAGAATTTAGTGTGTAAGTGTAGAAAAATAAAGTTTTCAGAATCTGAAAATGACCCAAATTTTTACAGAAACTTAGCTCATTTATCGACATAAGCCGATTTAAAAAAGCAAAAATTGTTGAGAAACCACTCTCCCTTTTATACAAAGATATATAGGCCTACATTTTCATACACATTGTTTCATTGTTTTTCATTAAGGGTAATAGAACTACATTACTACTACAACTACTTCTATACATTATCTGCTACTTTTAAAAAAAAAAATAGTCAAATTGGTCAAATCTTACTTCAGAGCAAACCTAATTTAAATGAAGAAGAAAACATAAGCTTATCCATCCAAAACTTTTCAAAGCTAAGTGTAGCAGCCAATCAGAGTTTCAACTTTTAGCTATTAACATACTGTTTAACTGTTAAAGCTTTGGATGTCATTTATAAATCTTCATCCATTGTTCTGGCAGAATTTTATTTCTTATATAATCCATGGGACATGAAATCACTGTCCTGGTGAAATTACATCTATAATATTTTTTATTCTAGTAAGCCTATTCATATAGGAAATCTAGCTCAGTGTACATGTTGTACTAAAGCAAACAGTGCAAATTAGATTGGGTATAAAAGTGCCAAAGCCCAGTTTCCACATCACATAATAGCATCGACGCGTGGGACATATGGAACTCGTGGGACTTAAGGAACTCCGAAGCATGTGGTGTAAGGTTTATTTTGGTAATGGAGAGAAAAAAGATATCATAAAATGTCAAAGTTTAAACGTCTTAACAAATAGTAAGTTTAGCTCACTGGTCACCCCTTGATACACTGACCAAAGACTTGAGGGCTGGAGTTTCTCCCCTTATTTCATTAATATTTTTCTTTTTTTTCAAAAAACAAAAAAACAAATGAGTCTTAGCACTTTCTCTAAAATTTTATTTTATACATAACATTTTAGTTTTTCAATTTTATGAACACTTATATTTTTTCTTATCTGGGACTTCATTGTTAACTGGCTTGATCTTCAACAAGAAATTGATTTGTTGGCTATTTATATAGATTAATATAGATATTTGTCAAAATTATAGCATCCATAATTTTTATATTTTGAAGTTATCCTTCAATAATTCTTCATGTTGTTAATCAAAACTACTACAGCTAAAAAGAGAGTCTTTTAAGAAGCCATACATTAATTGACCAGTCTTTAAGAATTGCCTAATTAAAAAATCACATATCAGATTGATCTTTTCAAGGTCAAATAAGGTCATCATAGTGTCCTTTTCAAATTATATCAATTTCTGTGCATTTCAATTCCTCCGTTTTATTTTTAAAGTGATACGTCTTAGAATTAACATAAAATTGAAGAATTTTAAACTTGGCGAATAAGAGCCAGTAGATATACCTGGTGTCATAAATAGGTATCCTTATATAATTCGATAAATCCAAAAAACTTAGTAATTATGCAATTAACTATTGAAAACGCTTAATATCAAAATTAAGCGTTTTTTAATAATTACTTACTTTTATGAATTTTCCAGATTTTCCAGGGATTCTGTTGTAACTTTATGACACCAGGTAAGCTAACTGATGAATATAGACTAATATTGACCTTTTCAAGAACTTAAATTTTATGTTCATTCTAAGACATAGTATCACTTTAAATGCTTTCTAGGACTGTGTGTATTAGAGACACTTCTATCATTTTCGCAAAATATCAATTTCAACATTATCATGGTCAGGTTTTTTTTTTCTGGAATCACATTGTGATTAAATATAAAAGAGATTCTGATACACAAACAAAGATTACCGGTACAAATCTTCTTTGAATCCTTTTCAAACTGTTAAATTTAATCTCTCTTTCAGCTTGACTTATTAAAGTTGGCTTGTCGTATTTTTAAAAGTAAAGCAAACTATTTGATTATTGGTGTTTATAATGAATTATCCATGTTTCTTAACCTAAAGAAATATACCGGTATGTGGAAATAGAAAGGCTAGGAGAAGACAACAAACTCAAATCTGCTTGGCGATGCTTAATTATTAATGTAGACTACATCACCAAATGATTTGAAGCTATATTTGAATGACTGGCCACATTACCATATCATGAGCTCAATCTATTCGGAAGGAGATATGTGAAGTTACATTAATTCAAATTAATTCATTACATTTTTTCAAAATGAAATAGCAAAATACCTGAGTAGCTGTTGCACATAATTAAGAAAGTTAACCAATCATAAATGTCCATGTCTGTACAGACTAGATAATCAAAACAATATTTGATCTTTCTTGATCAGTGGCTCATCAAAAAAATTTGTTTGCAGTCCCTTCATAATTTGCTAATACACCTTATAGTATAGCGAGAAACTCGCCACATGTATATGGTACAAGTCTGTACCAATGTGTCGTACATGAGTTGTTGTTGTCATGATGTCAACTATCATATGACCCAAAAACTCTGTCTACTCTCTTAATCAAACCTATACTAACATAAACCATTGTCTTAAAAAACTCACTTTGAACAAATTTGACAGTATTGCGACCAATCAATAGTGTTTTCAAATTCAACTAAGTTTGTCATTCTAGTTGATTAAACATTAGAATATTGACAATTTAAGAAATCGCATAAAAACGGTTATCCTGGGTAAGAAAAAAGTCAAGTGACCTCTTCATGAAAAATATTTTTTCACCCTTTAAAATTTATAAGGAAATACATGTATCTTTGCTGTAATTTTCAGATACAGGTAACTGTTTCATGTTGTGTCTTAATTGTGGAATAAATTGTCTTTTTCATGAATATGATTCATTAACCATAGAAATATAATATTTACATTCAATTAGATACTAAAACTAGTCTCCCAATTTAGATAGTTAATAATTGCTATATATTTTACTATTGATGTTCTAGAAGATAATTCAAAGATATCAGACGAATGTTTACAAGAATATTGATCAGAAACTATAATCATTTTTACTTTAGGGTAAGATTTGCTTGTATTGTATTATTGATTTAACATGGACAAAATGGTACTAAATACACATGTACCTAAATGAAAAATGTAGAAAGTGATATTCTCATACTTGTGATGTGTCCCATTCTGCCAGTTTCTGCTAATTTACCAAAGCCAAAGAATATTTATTTCATTGCCTAGTAAACTATCTACTTGTGAGTATTGAAATACAGTTTGAGAAGCATATATATATTCAAGTTTCCATTCATTGCGCTTGTAATATGTATACGTTAATGATCGAAAGCTTGTCAATTAGTCTAATAATGACTGTGGGACGAGGACCGACTTATACTACTCAAAGTACATGACATAAAAACAAACATAGAAAGTCTTTCTAGATGACCATTCAGGATAGTTACAAAAATATATACTATTCATCCCTGAATAGTGAGGATTTTATATAAAGAGGGGGCATGCAAGCGCCCCTCTCTGGATTTAATAGGACACGATAGATATGTTGGGAGATCAGGGAGATCATCCCTCGGAAAATTTATCTTTTCTATCTAAATATTAATAGCAATTAGTGATAAGGATGACCGTATTGACTGAGCTATTAGAATTATTCTTTCCTTGGCTGTATCAAATTAATATATTTAGTGTTGTTTATAAAGATAATTTTAGTGTATTATTTCTGAAAATGGCATATATACTCTGATTCAGCTATTGGAATTAGTCTCTGATCGAAATTTGACATAATATGAAAAATAGTTTAATTTTAACCCAGTTTACCTATCCACAAACTATGATTGAAGAATAAAACATAGATCAAAGGATAGTATGGTCAAGGCAAAAGCAGCACATCTTATTTGGAGGATTTTCAGTCATCACCTATTTATTCAATATTCCTTGTTTATCTGTTTACAGCAATTTCAGTACAGCACTTTTTATACCACATCAAATGGCCTCAAATGTGAATTTATGGGAAGCATTTCAGCAGTCTAATAGCAAGACTAAGTTTTGATTATCCAATAGATTTCAGAGATATCAAATTCACCACAGAGAAAAACCAGTGTCTACTGACAATACTATTCAATTTGTGGAGATATATGACAAATATTTACAGAAATAATCCTTGAACACAGTAAGATGTATATAAATACAGCAGTAAATCAGTATGTCTATCATTTAATAATTTTTGCCATTCCAAATCAGGTTTTAGAGGTTTTTTTTTGTATTTATAGGTACACAGATCTTATTTTCTATTTTTATTCGTATAGCAGTCTGCTGATTGTGATTTCTTGACCATAAAATAATATACTTTTAAAGATGGGTTCCTTATTTTCATTTATGAAAATGAAAATGCTAATACTTATATGAATAGAGAGTGTGTTCTAATGACTTGGAAAAATACCATTTTTTAATCACATGTCCATAATTAATTCATAATTAGCTCAATTAGAAGAGAATTACCAGCAGAATTCCAATGGGTGACTGATCAAGAAAGGTCAAATAGTCCTTATTGTTTATCCAGATTGTACATACATGGACATTTATGATGGGTTAAAATTCTTAATTACATGCAATAAGAAAATAATGTTGTGATTAAGAATACATGATAATGCATAAGAAACACAAATTAATCTAAGTTTGCTTAATTTGACGCTTAAAAATAAGGAAACCATCTTTAAATGCTGAACACAAATCTTTAACATTACAAGATACTAGTAATTACGCCAGCCTTGTATGAAACTGACTTAATGCTGATCAGGATATGTACTTAATTGTCAAATTATTACAAATTGATGGTAGGCTACAATTGAATATTTCTCTCAGAAATTTTCTTCAAATGTGAGAGTACAGAAATTGTACTTTTATTTTAAAACCCATTTGAAATCCAAGCAGATTGCATAATATAAATCATTCTGAAAGAAATCTGTTGATTCATTTTTTTTAAAAGCCCTGATAAGTTCACAAAATATTCTTAATTTTATATTCCTTTGATGGAGATAAATGTAATTATCTTGTCATTATATACTTTATACCCATAAATTTGAATCATCAGTTTAAACTGGCATGGCTACTTTGAGTTTGTTATGTTAACTTTTTTACCATAGACATATTTTTATACAGGTGATAAATTATGAGATTAAAAAGTCTCAGATAGAAGAATGTGACAAAAACTTGGTTGTGTCATCAAATCTCTTTTTTTTTTTTATTAATCTGGCCCTAAGTACTTTGCAACTGCAGTAAGAGGCAAAAGTTGTTTATTTTTTTTTGTTTATTAATGGATATTGTTTAAGGTCTTAAAAATTGTATTGAAGGAGATTACCTCATAAGATCACATGAAATTTTATGTTTCCCAAGAGTAAAAAATCAAGTAAAGATAGTGATGCTGAATGAATCTCGCCCCATTACTCTAAAGATTCCAGGAATACGTTACAAACACAACCATTTCTGGATGATTTATATAACAGAAAAGGTAATGTCCCATTAGAAAAAGGAGTATTATTTATTGTAAAATATGCAGCATCAAATTGTCCGTTCATTAGAGTTGATAATTATGTTTCTTATAACATATCAAGAATTTCTTTTGATTTATTGGTTGTATTAGCAAGTGGGAGGAGCCTAGATGTTCTATAACAAGGCATAATTTGTGGTTATAGCATGATTTACTCTATAGCTTGTCTGCACAGATAATTCCTGACATTTTCCCCACACTCTCTGCACATGCTACAACAAACTAAAGTAAATTGTATCATGATTGTGTACAAATGTAGCAAAATAGGTTATGGAATTAAGCACGAAAATGCAGTTTCGTTCGTAGTCTCAAGTTGCCATGTCCTGATATCTAGATTGTGACAAATATTGTGAATTATGTAATCATTATCAATGATGGTCATGATATCATGCAAAATCTCTGTATCTCGACATTTTAAATTGTGGATTTTAATTTATATTTTCTGCTAGACAATTCCAAAGCAAGTTGTTACCTTAACATTGGCTTAGAAACTAAAATATAGTGTTGCGCATGCCAGATCTTTGTCAATCATGTTGTAAATAAGTTATAGCACAGTTTTCATTTGCTACTGTTTGAACAGACCTGGGCTTTTGGACCTGGTGTTTAAAACGGTTAACCCATGAAAACTGTGCTATAACTATTACATGAACAACCATTTTTGTTTGTAGAACATGTGACTACAAAATCACATCAACAATTCACATATGAGGTGTTTTGCACAATCAGGATTGAATTTGATTCTGACAAATACACTGATAAGGATAACTGATGTGAATTTTTTCATCATTAAAGACAAAAAAGAAGACAGCAAAACCATTTTGGGCAATTGCCACATTTCCTAATTTTTGTGGATGTCAGATTGTTGGACACATTATATACTCTGATGACAGTTGTGATTTAGAAGAGGTTTCATGCATAGCTTGGAAATGCTCTTCATTTGCTGCATACAAACATTGTTCCAGATTGGTATTTCAATATGCTTATAGGATTTAGAGTTGAGATGGGGAAAGACAAGCTACAAAATGTTAAAGCTGACATTAAGTCCTGTTTTAATTTTGCATTTTTAGGCGACTAATCATTAAGATATATAACTAAATAGAGCATAATTTTTTATCTTCTTTTGCCGAGTGTTCAAAAGCATGAAAAACATGTTAATTCAAAATGTGAAAGATCAAGAGTTGGTCTTCAACAATCATCACAAAATGTCATTTAACATTTTTTAAAAAAGAAAGAATGGAATAAAATACTGCATCTTTACAATGTCAAGCTATTACAACCTTTGGCTTATGCCGCGACTCGAATAGCCACCTTTCTTGTATCATGGCGAAGGTCATAATAACTTGACATAGTGAAGATGGAAATTCCATATGATCAATACTGTTGCACTTACAGTATTAATTTTTAGTGATTATAATACTTATTCAGCAGCCATATATTTATTTTTCAGTTTTACTACGAATCATTTAACAGAAGTCCTTGGAATACTTAATTAGTAACTTGAGTTTTACTGCTAATTATTTAAGTTACTCTTTTAGTCCATGAAATACTAATAAGTGACCAGAGATTTACCAATAATTATTTTAGTCCTTGAAATACAAATTAATAACTTGAGTTTTACCACAACTAATTATTACTTATAAGCTTTACCACTAATTATAAAAAAAAAAGTCTTTTAGTCCTTTCGTTATTGAAATACTTATTAATAACGTGAGATTTAAAAAACTAATTAATTACATTTTTCATATAAATTAGTCCTTAAAATACTAATTATTAGTAACTTGAGTTTTACCACTAAATATTGAAGCAACAAAATCTTCTCCTTGAAAGTTATGGAGCCATGAATTGAACTTCTAACTGCCATACACCATAACAATGAGATTCTATTGGGGATTTAGTGAAATTTAATCAGTAAGGGGCTAAATTTAACCAAGAACATGACCAGCTGCCTGGCTACAATATACTCCACATGCAATTTAAATAAAAATATTTGGTAGAACAAGGTTTTTTGCCTTATATCATATAATGTTTGCATGAATACTTTGTCAATGATTTATGTAGTGAGTAGTTATGTAATGTAATTATGTGGTAAATACATTGAATAATCATTTCTCTGTATGGATAATGTAATAATGCTGTCAAAAGATTATCTTGAATTTTTGAAATCATGATCATTAATCATTAACTTGACCCAGTCACATATGTATAAAAAACTAAACTGAGTACGGCATGAAGATTTTTTTCTTCACGATACCAACAGCAATCTGTATGAATCTGCACACCAACTATGTATTATCACACTGTAACTTTCATATCACTATCAGATATCCACAATTCAGTGTTAAAATTTTGTCAATATAACTTCTGTCTGGAACATATCTTTAGATTTAGATTTATCTTGGGCATCATAGTTTAACATCAATGAGACTGGGGCTACAGCAATGCATCCCTGTATACCACATCACATTCCAATCAAAAGGTTACATCATTACAAACTTGATTCAGCATCAACCATAAATCCTGGATGGCTTTGGTTAATCTCTAATGATTAAACAAATGACGGATAAAAACACAATTGGTTTCTGAATGATTAATTCATTCATATATATTATGACAAAAAATATTTTTACAAGTAACATTACGTTTCATTAAGATTCATAAGATTTCTTAACAAACCTGTACGAAGAAATCAGGTTTCCACCAATGAGAATGCTCTTGAATTCATGAATTTGTAGACAATGCTTTTAGATTAAGCCTTTCAAAAGTACCTTTTGCAGAATATCATGTGAGGCTGAACCTTTGTATCAAGAATACTCAATTAATATTCAGATGGAAGTTATTGTAAGGAAAGAAAAATGAAACAAATGAGAATTAGAATCTTTATTATTTCTAAAGAAGTAATGATAATTTGTTTATATATATATATAAAGATTCCATATGACGATAAGACTATATTATGAATAAATTCATCAAGTTAAGTTATCTGGGTTATTTTATTTCACTGCACATAACAGCAGAATGAGAGAGTACAGATTGAAGTGCAATCACATTATCAAGCACCAAGCAATAAAATATATAGAGATTTGGTACAATATTCCATGAGATTTAGTCTACGAAAGTATGTCATTTGTGTGGAAAATCATTTACAAAATTATTGCTGAAATTGCTGTCTGGTTAAAATGTATGTTGAATGTGAGAACCAAAAACTTCACACTTTTCAGAATAGAAATCTGACAATGCAGTTTAGATGTAATTCATTGAAAACCAACCATACAACTGGCTACTTCCAGGTTATTGATAATTAACACCCTGAAAGTATGCACAAGCTAGTTTTGTATGTTCTTGTTGAACAACACAATGGATTCTGAAAATTGATGTCTGAAATTGAGCACTTCTGAGTACAAAGCAAATATTAAAACAACAGCTTCCCTTCAAATTATTACAGAAACCTATGAGAAATGTTGGGTAGCTGCATATTATTGTCTTTTCTCCATTGCACAGAACAGAGGATAACCTTACATTGTTAATTACTTCATGTATTACAATAGTTATATAGAATGAGAGAGGTTAGTAAAAGACATGGTTTTGATTGTTAGTAATTTCAATACAGAATCAGCATTATTTCTTTGTGTAATGAATGAAGCTTGGTAAAAATAAAATATTCGGAATGTTTCAAAACAGAAAACAGTTTCAGTAAAGAAATCCCATAAATACAACAGGTCACAAAATGTTCAACATTTGTCGGTTTCTGAAATATCATAACTAGTTATTTAGGAACTTAATACAAGATTTAGAAATGAATGGAGTTTTACGTCCTACTTTTCTGCAATACAAGATTTAGGTTTTCAGATGTACCACATGCGAATTTTATGAACAAAATTATGTATCTTCAAGACCAGGTTGTGAATGAGTGAATTCATCTCTTGTACATTGGACGACAAAGATGTCATCGAAATTGGAAATAGAAACTGAATCTATATCTTCAGGTTCACTACCACAGCAGATGTCTGTATACCTTGATAGGGCATTTACACTCTTTGGACATGAGAAAATGGATCACTTAGTTCTTTAGGCTATGGGAGCAAGTCAAATGCTGTTGTCCAGTAAGCTTGAAAGCAAGATGTTATCTTCTCAAGTTTTAGGCTTGTCAAACCATGCTTTCACCAGGTCAAGTAAAAATCTGATAATGCAGGCTGGATTATATTTTCCATTCCCCCTAGATGAGAATTAAATTGAAAAGAAAGTGACTCATGCTTAGATTTGTATTGTATTCAATTGGGTTTAAGAGGGAATGGGATGAATCCATAGATCAATCTGGACACTTAAGTGATTCTTTTATATCATTACAAGATAAAATTGAGGCTTACGGTATGCACTGATGCTGTATATTATAATTATAGGTTCACTAATTAGATATATTTTATCATATGGAATTATCATCTTCTGATGAAGATTTGTTTTATTGGATGTTCTTGCAAATGCTTGTGATCTTAAATGATCTTGATGTTAAACTAACTAAAATCACATGACAAATCTCGACATAAAGACAAACATGACCACCATAAATCACCAGCTAGTTGCATAGCGTAAACAACACTTCAGACTACTGTTTGGGAATAATTGGAAAATTTGCCATAGATAGTATTTGAAAATAATTCCTTTTAATTTAGTTTGATGTTATTTTTCCGATATATGAAAACCTACTTTTGTGCTATGTATTAACTAGGTTTCCAGTTGAGTTAAAATATGATAAATCAACATGATAAAGATCTTCAAAGGAATTATTTCAAGGAGGAACCATGTTGAAAGATTCATAATCATAGTCTTATTCTCAATTTGTATGTAAAGAAATACAGTGGCGCGGCCAGGTTTACGTCCGAGAGGGGGTGAATTATCTGAGATTGCCTGAATTTCTAACCTAGTTATGAGATTTTTGCTCAAAACTTGCTTTCGGGGCTGCGAGGGGGGCAATGAAAAAATACACAGAAAGATAAATCTATTATTGGTGTTTGGTTACATAGAAATCAAGCAATTATGTCCCATTCAGAGATCCATATTTGATTTTTAGACCTGAAACAGTACACTTTGAGATGCTTTCTGTGTTTTCTCAACATGTTAAGAAAGTCTTGTATTAACCTCAAAAGTATGTTCAATGAGTGTGCATATTGAAGGGGTTTACAACGTGTTGAACTTTATGTTCACCATTTTCAGCCATATCATTTTTATATAAACTACTGATTTCTATAGTTTGGAAAAGAAATCAGTGACCCTTGAGTATGTAATTTTTCTGGAAAAAATATGGAGTCCTCACAAATAAGCGAAAAAATAAAAGAAATAATTATAGCTGAAAAAGTAAAGAATTGTTCAGAAGTAATTACTTTGTTCACAATCATCCAAACACCATTTAAATATAACATTCTTGAAAGTGAAACCATTCTCTCTTGAAACAAAGATGAGGCGCATCATAAACAGCACAGCTAATAAAAGTTTGGAATTGTATCCCATACATACATTTCACAATAGTTCAATTACATTAAGTGAACATAAATTTAACCTCTAAAACTTTCACAATTGTGTGACGTAAATAACCCATGCACTGATGACATAAATTCAAGATAATCTTTACAGCACAATAATGGTTTGTTTATAGTGTATGCTTTTGAGTATGTATTGATCTGTAGTGTCTTTTACTATGTAAAAATGTTAATTGTACAAATATCCCAGCATAAACAAGTAGAACTTTTAAAAGTTTAATTTCTTTTCAAGTGAATCTTTGTTCGTTAACAACCAAACAAAACTAATGCATTACGGTATACCACAAAAGGTGTTAAAGATATGTCACATCAACTAAGAACTTTGTCCATACATTATACAGGAACCTTACACTAATTATTACATCTTAATTGTTATTTATAACATTTTGTTTGAATTTTTTTTTTTTTTTAATAATTCAAATCGTTTTATCACTCTGAAAAATTGATTTTTGTCACAGAATTTGATTTTAGAATTAAATAAATCATCATTGTGTTTATGTTTGATGAAAAATACTCCATAAAATGCAAAATGATCTCTACCACAAAGGTACATTTCACTTAACAAGACAGGTCATAAAAAGATGCTAGAATGCGATTATGTTTTATCTGCCTGGAAATTAGAAATATCATTGCATTGTGAAACAGATTTATATTCAGCAAATGATCAAATAACTATTTCAATCTCGAAATAATTGAATAAAGTCGAATTACTATTTCTTCCTCAATAATTGATTTATCAATTTATGATACATTTCATTTTTTCAATTACGTTAAAAGCTCCTTGATAAGATTCCTTCGAAAGATTTAAGCAATAATTTTATTGTCTGATCCTTTCAAATTCTCAATATCAGGTGTTACTGTAATTAGAAACTCAAAAATTAAACCATTTTATGAATTATTAAATAAATCAATAAACAGATTTTCATGACTTGGTTATTTAGGTAAGATTTTTAAGACTTTAATTATTATCTGAGATCTATAGATCAGTAAAGGATAAGGTAAATAGTCTTTGTTCCAATTACCAACAAGTGCCAGAAACATAAACTATGGGTTAACTTCAACATCAGTTACCGGTATTTATTGTCATAAAGTCAATCAGATAATGTTCGTAGAATTTCTTAAAATTACAAATCCCTTCAATTGGTAGCTAGTTAACTATATGACCAAAATACCAATTAAATTGATATTTATTTATTTATGACTAAAAAATACAGGCACCCTGTCCCTACTCAAAAGATTCAAATGCAGAGTTTTTGTACATTTTATGACATGTCCATAGAAATATTAAGTTTGATAACTTGCATTCGAATTAAGCAATTTGTTGCAAGTATTTGCATGTGATGTGAAAAATGACTCGCATTTTAAGAGAAGGACAAGGTTCAACTAAATCAAAACTGTTGAAATTTACTTCAATTAATTCAGAAAAACAGTTATTTGCAAACTATTGATTTGATGACCTAGGCTGGGACTAGACACCCGTGAATGTAGTCACTAAATGAACTTAAAATAGATACCAGATAAATCTCCGTTTCGAAATCTGCAATTCCAAATTGTAGCTAATCTTTAAAGGAAATGAATTATCTAGCCAGTTATCGGAATTCGTGACGCCATTTTGTTTCTTGCTGTAGCTGGCAGGTGCGCATTTCGATCACTCTTGCACTTTTCTTCCAACAATTTCACGACCTTTCTCTTAACTTGATATCATTTCCAAACAATCAAACTTACTTCAATAACATATATTTGTTCTCAAAGAAATATATCAATGCTAATACTGATAATTTCTATGTATTCTTCAATTTAGTACTAGTAGCCCTATCATCGTCCATTCTTTCTTCTCAATATATGCAAATTAGGTTTATTTACTGCGTGCCGGACAGAATAATGTAAATAATAAAAGAGTATAACTCATGTTAAGAATCCAAAAGTACGATTCTTAATAACTGTTCTATGAATTTAGAAAGTAGAAATATTTTTTTGATAGAGAAAAGAATTGCCTTTTAGGCCAATGAACAATCCAGGGAACCGGATCTGTCATGTTTATAGACAACCAAGATGGCGACTAAGATATTTGTGATTTTTGTTTTACTAAATATTTTTCTTATAACTTCTGCACAGAATCTCTTTTTTACATATCAAAAACCATCAGATTGCATAGGAGAATCATCTCCGGTATATTTTGATCTTATGACATTATCATGTCAACCATGTTCTGATCTAACAGTTCAAAAAACTAGTGCAGATGGTAATTTTAGAGAAATTTCTTGTCTCAACAGGTTCCCTTGCCCGAAATTTTCTTTAAACGTTCGATTTGATGTCTGGTATTATCATTATCTCAATTACGAGAAGAATTTTTTACAAACTTTAAAACTCATATTATATTTATCAACGCAAATTCTAAAGACTATCATGAATCCTCTCAGTCAGTTATAGTGTACAGATATGGCATGGATAGAGTGGTTCACTCACTTTTCATTTCCTCTTGCCCAAATGATTTCATTCCTGTGGTGATATTCAAATTCACTTATAGAAAACAGGCAAATTATTAAAGAAATTTTTCGGCATAAAGCCTGCTGATCATGTTGATTATTATGCCTAATAGATTAAGCTAAAAATAAATTTAAATTTAATAAAAATCTGAATTAAGCTTACATACAACTATAAAATTATATTATATTTTACAGGATTGAATTGTGAGTGTCAACCAGGGTATAAATATACTCAGAATTTTGGTGGTTCTAAAGTCACCTGTGAATCATGTGGGCCTAATGAGGTAAAGTGACATTAGTATTTTAACTTTGAATTTGTTTTTACTGTACTCTTAAAACTGAACTGAAAGTAGCAGTTTAAAAGTAAATTCCCCTGTGCTATCACTTATATTTTACCTTTTCATCAATCTTATGATCCATAAACTTAAAATAATTTTTTGATAAAAACTGTACAGGCAAGACAATTCCGTTCATCAAATTCTCATCCAAAGTATGGCGAAATCTAAGGAAGAGTTTTAGTGAACTCTTCTATAGAGAAGTATCATTAGGTGTTTCAAAAGAGTAAGAATGGTCTTCTTGTTTCATAATTTGCAGGCTGTATCAGCTGATGGTTGGGAATGTATAAAATGTAATACAAGTTTTATAGCAGAAACCAAAACATGCCAAGGATGTCAACCAGGTCAAGTATCAGGTAGGTTATCAGAAAATACCTTCTTCGAAAGATACACCTAAAAACTAGCAATAAACCATCTGAAGTTCATAAAACAAGCAATACATCTTCAAATGACATTAATGTAAAACCAAAATTCACTTCACAAAGGATTTTTTTCATAGGAATGATTCAACATAATTATACCAATGGTATATGTATTTTGACCTATTTTATTTTTAGTGGAAAGAGCAGTAGATGGAAACTGGATAATAGACAATACAACTATTTGTAAAACATGTGCCCCATACACCCATCTTAGTGAAGAAGGAGACAGGTAATTTTATTCACCTATCATCTTGGTTTCTTAAAGCTTTAAGCTTATATGAAAAATAGTAGCCTACATGAGTCAATGCTGAAAGGGACAGGTTTGCCATCTGTTTGACCAATCATACCTTAGTCTCAGAAATTTGTATTTTTTAGCTAATCTGATCAATAATATTGTTACCAGAAGAAATTTGAGCCTTCAAATTCATGTCTGTCTGAAATTATCATTGTTTGAAAGTTAATATGATGACTTGAAGTATATCCATAATAGATTTCCTTTTATCTATGTTTTGTCAACATCTACATGTCATTCAAAGAATAATGAGTATTGATATTATATTAATTTGTAGATGTGTGCGATGTAATAATATATTAGGTATTCGACCAGATTTATCAGATTGTCAATGTACTGGAGATGAAGCAGTAAGTAATTTTAAAAAATCTTGATCTCAGTTAATTGCATTACCAATTTCAATTTAAAAAAATAAGTAATTGACAAAAAAAAAATTCTCGAATATATTTACAGCCCACTTCATAAATTACCCCATCACGATAAACCTCTCAATTAGTCAACTAATGAAATTAGAGGCTAACCGATCATCTCAAATCAGGCACGGTTACCTATGAAATCCTACCCGAAATGGGTTAAGTGATTAGCCGTTTCAACACTAATCATTAATTTAAAAGTAGTATTGTCTAAAAATAAAAGTTCTGAGCGTGGTTATATATAACGATTTAGATTGTTTAGATATTTATTTTGTTTGGTTTAATCTTTATGAAATACAGGATATATAATTAGATGAAAGAGGGATTATCGAACTTCTTACAAAATTACATGGATAGTTTGATAAATAAACTGTTTCCTGATAAATTTATGTGAGACCTTATGAATATGGTCTTTATTTCAGGCTGGTGGATTTTGCTTTAAAACTGATGATGATTTGGTAACAGAAAATAATCAGCTGTATACAATACCATTAGAGGTAATTTTCTGTCTTTAATTTGATTCTGTTATTCCAGTATACATATGAAGAACAATTGTTTACTTTGTGTTCCCAAGAAAACATTTTGTATATATGAGTCGGTCAGTAGTAGAAAATTAGTGTGTACAATTCTATTCATTTTAGGAATCATCAGTAGAATCTTATTTCTTCAAACAGAATATACGATCTAGTGAGATCTTATGCAAGGTAATTAAGCTTTTTCTTTAGTTGTATTGTTATCAAAGCTAGTAAGTTGTCTGTAGAAATATTGAGTGCAGTCTATCATATACCAGTGTTTTTTGAATGAGGTAGTGGGATTTTGTGTTGGTTGTAAAGCTTGATTTTTTTGTCATATTTCTCCTATCAAAAGTAGTATCCCATATCAAGAGTAACACTTTGTGCCCAATGCACCACATACTGAGTGGTGGTTTGTTGTATTTTATTAGTTGTTTACTATTTGTTTATTAGGCATATTATTTTTATCAAAGCTAGTTGCTTATGAAAACAGTAACCACTTAATGCTCCAGTACATCAGTTGTTGTATTCCTTAAGTTATGTTTTTTTCTTCAGAATTATGATAATATGACAGCATGTCAAGTATTGGTGAATATGTGTTCTCTATTACTATATGATCTTGGTTCTAGTAGAACTGGTAGTTCCCAGGCCTGTACATTACTTAATGATATTTCAGATATGTAAGTACATGTACATTGATATATAACATAAATTTCTATTTACATCCCATTGACTGAGCATTGCAACAAGGTTTTGAATTTTTTCTATATTTTTTAAGACTTCCAAATTGTTAGTTTTATTTAATGATAGATGGAAACCAATTTTTGGGATTTAACGTCTGAGTGAAGGAGTATTTTTTCTCTAATTATAGCAATCCATTCAAGAAAAATGTCTATTTAACACAAGAAGATGCTGAAGATTTAATTTATGTTAATGATATTCCCACCAGCTTCACATTCTCACCATTAATGTCTCTAGAATTTGTAGCAGGGGAATTCAATATAAATGGACAGTTCCTGGGTTTTAAGGAAGTAACTGGAGGTCTTCTACAGATCTGTGATCATCCTGAAAATGTCTTAGATGCTGCTTTTGTATTTGGTACTGTGTATTCCAGATCAGTAAGTATGACTTTTGAAAGGACAGATAATAAATTTGTTGCAAGCTGTTTTGATAATTGTAACCATTTTTGAAAGCATTTTCAAAAGGAGGTATTTATGGATGAATATGATCCACACTTAAATTTTTTTTCTGGTTAAGAAGTGGGCTTGGTCAGTTTGCTCCCTCTGCGCTATTCTTGTCAATGAAAATTTTACTTTATATGATCTAACTATTAACTAACAGCAGAATTTCAATGTAATTTTTTTTTTTTCAGTGTGATTTGAAAGCATTGAAGCTGTGGGATAAGATAAAATATCCAACATTATTTTATGATTTATGTATCCTTTTATAAAAAATTCACGGGAAAGGTATTTAACTTCAACAATCAGATGCATTCTTTCACAGTTGAAAATTGTAAAAATTATATTCTGAAGAGTGATAAGTTGCAAACAATGAAGAATATTATATGTTCTTATATATAATCTGTTTGTTGTTGTTGATCTTAACTAATATAAAGATATGAAATATAGAGAGAACTCGGCAGATCAGCTACATACAATACCTATTAATGTATTAAATTATAGAGATAATAGAGGAAATCAAGTCAATAGAGGTAAGAATTATTACTATTATTATTATATGTTAATAATCTGAGCTCTTGTACCATGAAAATTGAAGACTAAAATATAAGCTCTGTGTAGGTGATAATAGGGATTCAAAGCCCACTTGCAGTAGCACTGCTTCAGAGCTATTCTTAGCTTGAGGTTGCTTTCAAACCCATAGTAATAACCTATCAGATGACAATCCAACTCACTGTATTGCAGCGAAAAAAAACAAATTTATTTAAGTATTTTGGCACAGATTTAGTTTGGAAACTTACCTAAGGTCCTCAAGTGCAATGGCTCCAGTAAACACATAATATTTGTTTATATATTTTCATTTGTTTTGTTGTTTATAGGTGGAATGAATAGCTGGAGAATTGTTAAGAGGTTTTTCTTAGTTGATAATGAAGCTGGTGTAACAGGTAGAATTGTATAACTGTTAGATTGTTGATATATATGTATATGACTAAAGTTTGGTTATGGTTCCAATGGATAATCTTGGAATAATTCTATCTCTTTTCTATTTATGAATGTTTCTTCTCTGTAAGAAGTGAACAAGAATGAATCTCTTTTTTCACTTGAAATGATTTTGTTCTCTAATAGAAGGATAATGATGATTTGTTTTTTAAAGGTGAAGGTCAAACAGCTACAGTTGTAAGATATGCCAAGTCAATAAAATTAACAATAGAACTACAGAGTGAAACTAAGGAAGGTAAAATCTATATGCCATATTTTACTATAGAATATGGTGAAGTCAGTAGAGCAGATGCTGAGGAAGGAGCGAAAGTCTCAGTAAGTACATGTATAATGAAATCAATCATCTACTTCACTATCTATGATGCTGTGTTCGTTTCCTGTGGAAAGATGTAATCACCATGTTGTATGTATTCAGCCAAAGTCTCAGAATTTTAGTGTGATTTCATAATATATGGTTAAAGATACTTGCCTGTTACAAACTTATAACATGGTTATAGTTATAACATGGCTCTTAAGTTCTTATGTCACAACCTGAATGCTTCATTGCTAATAGCGTTGCTGAGATCTGAAGGAAAAATTATTTTTTATCAAAGGTAGGTAGGTCTTGCTCAGTCTTTTGAAGTAACTGCATCCATTTTTATTCTATTTTCAGATATCATTCAGTGTGTCTTACAGTATGAGTCAGAGTGATTTTTATAAAGATTTTCAAATAGCTACTGGTGTAGTATGTTCTCTTGGTTTTCTATATGGTGTTTATAGAACCTGGGTATGGTCAAGGCGTGCTGGTAGAGTGAACATTGATTTTGCCACTTTGATGAATTTCTTATTTTTCCTCTCTGGATCATTGTCAAACTGCTTCTTTGCTGTGACTTTTGGTATTTCTTTCTACTGGCTGGTGTTTTTCAAGGTAGGTACAATTTCATGGCCGTACTTTTTAATGAATTATTGTACATCACTGTATATAACTTGTTCATCGATTTAATCCACAAATTAAACACTCTTTCAGCTGGTTTGAAATGAGAGTTAACTTTCAGTATAATTTATTTGAACATGTGAACATAGTAACTCACTGATTTGGAGAGCATAGTCTTTGACAATATCCTGAAATCTCTGTTAAGTTACTTCGGGTCTTTCTCGAGCAGAGTACCATCGTTAAGTTGTTGGCAGCTGTCTCAAAAATACGAAACGACGATGGAATGATTATATTCAGGGTACATTTCAATACATTGATATGTACCCAGGGTACAAAACGATACCCGGCTCCAGAACGACCCTATCAGCATTAGTTCATGGGTGGTGATATGATTTACATATTCTTTCAGGGTCAAGATGCTGCATTTCTGGTTCATCCATCAGGGAAAGGTCTAGAAGAGTGGACGATTCTATTCATTGTAGCTTTTGTCATGAAGTTTCTCAACGTTATTCATATCATTGTCATGCAATGTATAATTGACATTTTCTTTATTGATTGGGAACGTCCTATTGCTAGAGCTATCAATAACCAATCACAAGATAAACGTTCCAGACAGGAAATGCCAGTTTCAATATGGCGGACATATTTTGTTGCTAATGAATGGAATGAACTTCAAGGAATCCGTAAGCTAAATAAGATATTCCAGGTTTTTGCTGTGTTGTTTTTTCTGAAAGTTGTTGGATTTGAGAATGTTACAACTATGGATCCTGATGGTAGTGTATCCAAATCAGATGATGTTTATAAAAGTGAAATGAGCTATGTATTTAGATATGCTATAGCTTCCCTGATATATATTCTAGTAGGTAAGGAATCATACAGTTTGTTTAAGGGACTATTTTGGCTACGCTTTTAAGTGCATAGCTACAGCAAAGGCTTTCATATATTTGACTGTACTTGTGGTATATACTTTTCTTAGCGTCTGTTATCATAGCTAAGTAAACTCAACCCATAGCTATCTGTATCACTTTTCAGGATGAAAATCTGACATCAGTTTGTTGTTTTTTTTTACCCTTTTTCTTCAAAATCTGAGATGGATTGTACATTTCTTTGACTTCTTTTTGTAATGAATTATTTGGTTTTATTTCAGCTATTGTACAGTATATATTCTTTTCGTTTATATATGAGAGATTTGTAGAAGATAAAGTACAGCAGTTTGTTGATCTATGTTCTATGAGTAATATCAGTGTATTTATAATGTCCAATGCTAGATTTGGTTATTATATACATGGTAGATCTGTACATGGGAGGTCTGATACTAATATGAGAGAGATGTATGATATGATGAAGAAAGAGGAGGTCAGTATTGTTTCATTGTTTAAGGAACAGGTTTGCCATCCATTTGACCAGCTAAGCTAATCAGTTATAGTGTTCACAGCTCACAGTCAAAATTTGAGCCTTCAAGTCCATGTGTATCCAGAATTATCCGAGTTGGAAATTGAAAGTTCAAACTCTGGCATAGGAAATAATTGTTAGTTTGGGGTATTTTTGAAGGAATTATGCAATAATTGTACATTTCTAGTAATTCTGAAGATTATTTATGTATATTGGACACAAATCATCCTCCCAAAATGTCAAACCATGGCTTTTAAAAGATCATTGAATATTGGTGAACATCTAAACATATTGTTAACTTGACAGATTATTTGATTACAGGAAGATATGTGTGGTAAAAGAGGACTAGAACCTGATTCTGATGAACAAACATTTCAAATGTCAGTACCTTTAAAACTACGAGCTAAATATGATCAAATATACCTACCAATTGCTTTAGAGGTAACTAGTTTTTTATATCTTATTCCTGAGAAAGCTCACTACTCTCTTCAATTGAAAGATCACATTTTTACTTAACTCAAATTTTTCAAAAGGTTAACAATGACAAAAAGCAAAATTTTTCTATATTTCGGGTAATATGTTAGCAGTAGACAAATATGAAATTTTTATTTATTACTCTCTGTATATCAAATTGTATCTTATTGACTATTCTACAGAGAACTACAGCTGTTGGTAGAATGGAACAGGGAAAGGGAAGAACATCTTCATCTTTCGAGAAAAGTATAGAATCTTATTCTGTTCTGAATAAATTTCTTGGTGCCTTCATTGATCATGTAAGTTGACTTTATTTTGTGTATTGGTACTAAACCTCTAAGAATTACAGGATTACTAGATTATATTCTTTTCTTGTCATTAAAATAATCCTGTCTCAGGACGGTCTAAACCACGCTCACGTTCCCTGTTGGTGGGTGAACAATCAAATGTGTGGTGAATTCTGCTTCTTTAAAAGGAAGATCAAGTGTTTAAGTAAAACCACTTTGAGATTTTGAAATGTTTTATATGAACATATGTCTGGTTGAAATATTTACTTAAGTAAATTTTAAGCAAATTTTCATTTGGTATTTTTTTGTAAGTTCTAAAAGTAACCATATGAATCAAACTTATCCCCTTATAACTTTTAGACATTTTAATTTGTGAGTTTATTTTGAAAACTTCTGGTTATAATTCCATCAAAAGAATTGACCTTTGTGCATTATTTTTTTTATTTATAAATGATTTATTTTAGTCGTTTAAAGATTTGGATTATAAAATCATAAAGAAATCATTGATAGAAAATATATTAGATACAGAAATACATGAAACATATGATACTGGAGTCTTATATAATGGTTAGTACCATTTTTTTTTTCACATTTTCTTATTCCTATAGTTCTGGTAGGCCATGTATCTGAAATGGGAAATATTTTGGTATATAAAAATCGTTGAAGTTGTGATGCCGTTGTGGCAATGGTCAAAATCAATTTAAATTCTATAAAAACTGTAGCTAGCTGATATTGAGCTACATCAGTTGGTACAATACATAATTATATCACTTTAAATAATTTGGTTCTAATATTATATATAATTTATGGGTTCTGTCTGTTCCAATTCTGCCCCATTCTGGAACATGATGAAAGCAGGTGTGCCACATTCAAAATTTTCCCATCTATTTCCTTCTCTGCCAATTTGAATGCTGTCTGTACTTACTATTTTTTTGGCACACATGGAATGAGTCCAGAACTCTGTTCCAAATCGTTTTATTGAAGGTTCTGTTGATTCCATAAATCCTGAAAGTGCAGAACTCACTATTATAGCAGCCATATTTTTTTATTATTTTTTTTTCAGTATATAAAGATATTTTATTTTCTCTTGTAGATAATGGTCATTCATTTGATCAAGTATTATTCTATGGTAATGAATTAACGTTGATATTATTTGATATTTTAATGTTCTGTATGGTGGACTATGCAGCACAGGATTTTGTTTTAGCAGGAGTTCTGACTTATTTAGTCTCCGAGGTAAATATTTGTCTTATAAAATCTTAGCTAAGAGAGTCACCTATACCTGTCATGGAAGAAAATCCTAATACCTGTCAAATGCACAATGAAAACTACATTTTTAAGTTTGAATAACTTGTTTTTGCAAGAAATAGTTCTGTCAATCCAAGTAACTGCAGAAAAGACAATATTTGGTACAAATGATACTGTTCTGTTAGTACTAGGAAAAATGAGTTCTATTATTGTATTACAGCTTATAACAATGGCACGTACAATTGGTGGAAAGAAGAATTTGGCCAGTAAAACTTTAGTTGATGATAGATTCTTAATTTAATTATCAATCGAACAGGTTTTAAATTAACTCCAATACAGACTACAGAGATTTTAGATGACAGAAGTGTATATCATAGTGAAATAATAGTAGTGCTTTTAATGCGAATGATATGAGAAGTGGCCATAACTGTTAAATGTGTTACCTTATTTTATTCTCAAAATCATGTTTGATTTCACTTTTTAACTTTTAAAATGAAATCTTTTAGTTTCAATTCAAATCAGGACCATAACTTTCATTTCCATCAGAACTTGTAAATTGATGTTATATATAATGTATATAATCTGTACTGTAAATAACAATTTTAATTATAGTTTTATTATATCATGTTATATTATTGTTGATTGTCCAGTCTAATTAAAGTAAGACCAAAATTTTGTTCCCTTTTTTATTAGCTAGGGTATTACGAACGGGCCTCTTGAACATTCGTCGAAATAACTTTATGAACTGACCTGATGACCCCCACCAATCAAATTTCACTCCAGCGCTTGGATTTTGTGAGAGAATGGGTATATTAAAAATACAAGTTAATAAAAAAAGAGAACAAAAATTTGGTCTAAGTTTAATTGGTGTATCATCATTTATATGTATATTTTTTTAAATGTTTTGTTTTTTTTTTATCTTGATTCTGTAATATTAAATGAATCTCTCTGTACCATACTTAAAAACCTAGGAATAATATATATATATATAAATACAGCCTGTCTACTAGACACCTAGTGTATATGGATGCATAAATAATCTATCTAGGAGTAAGAATGCATATCAAATAATTCAGACACGCACAATTTATCCGTCCAAGATATATCATAAATCACAAGTTTCTTTTTTGTACGCCATGAACTCAATTAGTATGAATTCCATTTTCGACTATAAATATTTATTTTTGTTACAATAATTATTTAACTGTCAATAAATGACATTTTTACTGAGTATCTGTTATTCCAGTTAATAACCCTGACCTTATGAACTGCACTCCATTTTATGATGGAAAACAGTGGTTCTACTGTGAAAGTTCTTCTAGCACTCTGAAACATATTCAGCTTTACTTAAACTACCAATGACTGACCAATGACATCAACCTAAATTTGGATTAAAATATTTTGAATAAATTTGCATATGATATTAAGCAGTACTGGATATGACTTACTCATAATTTGGGAGAGGGGTAATATAGACGAAAGCCTGTTCCCGATACCTGTCTTTTTTATATTAATGAAATAGTGTTTACAAAAAAGAACAAGTTTATCATAACTAAAGAGACTAAAGCTCATATTTTTCAGCATTTGGGGACCAAAGAACATTTTTGAAAATCGAAGTTTGTCTGTAGCTGCATATATTCAAGAATTTAGTTGTCTCCCTTTGTTTTTATTTATCTGAGTTCATTTTCATCACTTCACCTTTCCATTTTTGAAACGGTTCCAGTGTGGTACGAAATTTAACTTATTGGTTGAGATTGTTAGTTCTATATGGTAAATATTTCTGTAATATACTGCAAATCATCAAGTTGCCGGTACGTTTTATAGCCTTCTCGTGTAGACTATTTATTGACCTATTCTTCCTAGTTATTGTATCATAGAAGTTCTATGTTATGAACTATCAAATTTTACTTTGACTTTGATCCTATCCTATAGCTTAGACTATAGACTTAAAATGAAAATCCCAACCAAAGAAAAAATTCTACAAGTTCTATTTGGAAATATGATTTCAGTTGAACATGTCAGTCAATTTCCCAAGTAATTTCTTAGTGGAAGTATTTTCATTTCAAATGTTAAATTTCCAACATTCAAAGAAAAATGCAGAAATTAATATTTCAAAATTCTTAGAAATGCAAGAAATTTTTGATTTTGTATTTAGTGTAGACGTAGTGTAGGTCTAGGATTATTTCTCAAATCACAATTATTAAAGTTGCAACTTATACATTATTAGGTTTTATTACATTAAATAAATATTTGTTGTCAAACAATGACACACGTTTAAAAGAAAATAAATTCTCTAATGAAGAAAAAGTATCAAAAAAAAATTCCTATTTACATATTTTAGTTACCGGTACTAGTTAACTTACTGATGTTTTTTGTTACAGGTACTTGGAATTTGCTGCAAGATATAGAAAAAGAAAATCAGACTAAAATGCTTAAAAAAATAGTTAGTAGGCTAAATTCAACATATTTTATTAGGGATTGGCCTAGAAAATTTTCTATTTACAATTTCTTCTGCATTTGGATGATTTTAGTTGTATGCCGTCATTCTGTAGGCTTCAATGGCGTTTCTACCATTGACACCATTGACCATTGACACCCCCCACAGAAAAGATGCTGGCCCGCCTTTGCTCCCCTCCTTTCAATTTTTTTTATCAATTTATATAGTAAAAGAATGGTCTAAAATTTTTTTAGGTTGTGTTCCTGGTTGGAACATATGTTGGTGTGTATATAGATCAAAATTATCAGGTATGTGATTGGAAACTTTTCTCTGATAAACAAAGCTGAAAAAAAGGAAACGCTGAAAGTGCTAGACGTCACTTATCATTCTGTTTCAAATCAGTTTGCATGTGGGCTTGTTCCAATTTCAGAAAGATCGATAAAATTCTGTCACATAATGAGCCATTTTGTTGGCATACAAAAATTATATTTTGAAGCTAAATTTACAATATTTTTCCATAATAGCATGATTGTTCTATTCTATTTCAGATGCCTAAAGTTAATCCTGAAAAGCTATTGGAAGATATAAAAGAATTTACTGAGAATTATAAAAAGAAATGATGATGAATTTCCCTTTTCTGTGATAACTTTTAAACTTCAGGACTTTTATGAATATTTATATGATATGTGACTCTACACAAGTGTTATGCATTAATGATTATGTGTGTGAAAAATAGAATTTGTTTCATTTGTGCTTCTGTCATTTGGAATTTATGAAATGTGTTGCCTGATTAAATTTTTTCCCCTTGAAGGCTAGAGAAATATTAAATCTGGCAACTCTTTTTATATATTTCATTTACCACCAGCACTTGTTCGACATCATCTTTGTATCAAGAGTATAATATAAGATTTACCTTTACACTATTTCCATATTTTTTCTGAAACTGGTTGCAGTACCCCATAGGAAATATCAGACATGCTAGAAGAACTCAAAATGCTAATTATTCAGTGTGAAATGACATGGAATCAACTTAAAATCTGAACACATGATACAATTCAGATATTCAGATTGTGTTGTTTTTTTTGAAAGGTTGTGAGTTTAAAACCAGAATAGCTTGCTTTGAAAACAAGAGTTAAAATTCCATTAATTGAGCTTGGGCATACAAGGGATGAGATTAAAAAAAGGAAGGCTATGACGTTGAGCTGTGAACAGTATAACTGAAAAAAATCCTTTTTCTATGACTAAGGTACGATTGGCAAATAAAAATGGCGCATCTGTCCCTTTAAGTGTGAAATACATAAAAAACTCAATAAAAAACGGCAATTTATCATTTTCATCACCAGTAACAATTACACAATGATATATAAATCAACATATTATATCATACACTCAATCTCATTCTTTTCTCTCATACAAATATAATCATACATAATATATTCATACATAATTACATAGTATATAGTCAATAATAAAATATATTCAAGTGGTTTTCCAGTAAAATCAATGTTGCAAATGGCAAGAAAATTTAATTAATTTAGTAAATAGCTTGATATTTTGTTTCATTATTTTATGTGTGTGACTTCACTTCAATTCACATGATTTAGAATGACTGAAGTAACACATAGAAAATAAACAAAACAAAATATCTAGAACTGTAGTTTATAAGGGTAAAAATATATAAATGAAAAATATTCATGGTTATATTCAGAAAATATGATCAAAATAAAATATTACAGAACCTCTGGTTTAAATTCTAGAATACAACATTCAGATCAGATCATATTAAAATACTAATTAAATAAATTTCTCAAATGACCTTATCAAAGGATAAAAGAAGTTATACCTAATAACTTAATATGTGCGTACATTTCTGGTTCCAAAAAAATATGCGGCCTATTCTTTTTGGTCAAAGAAAGTTGTAAAGGACGGACTTAAAGTAAGTTATTGGAAATTTTCATTTCTGAGCCCTACATATTGTCTTCACTAGATTTGCTACTTGCTTTGGTCAAATATTACAATATGCTCCTTGGTGAACTAAACGCTAACTAATAGCTAATGGGCTCTATGGTTAAAACACGAAAGGAAAACATGGCTCTTTAAAATTGCTTCTCACACCATAGTGATCACCGGATGCATAAGGTTGCGACAAAGAATTGCGGTCATAAGTTTACAAGCAATTCTCGTACATCTAAGTTGTGATCAAGCAACTGGTAATCGCTATGGTGCGAGTGCATCTTTAAACATCAACCTAATATGACAATGAAATTCAATAGGTTTGTTTCTATCTAAAAGCTACAATCCTACAATTGCAAAATTGATATAAATGTGATAGAGATTCTGTAGACATTACCTCTAAAAATATGGTGATGTCAAACCTGAATCAGACAATGTGGTATATTATAAATACTCTTCATAAAACAATAAAAAAAGATATAATATACTGCTTTTATGAAATACAATTACTATATTTATTACAGGCAACGTTTCAACTGGGGTTCTCTAGTCTTCATTGCCTGATAAAGACTAGAGAACCCCTAGTTGAAATGTCGCCTGTAATAAATATAGTAATTGTATTCCATAAAAGTAGTATAATTTTTCTTATTCATGCCAATTACTAAATGCAACTCAAAGAATATAACAATAAAAGCTGTAAATCTTTTGAATTATGCAGCACTAAGAGTTTCAGAGGTTCCTTGTTATTATTAATAGAGAATGTGAAAGACTTATCTCGTGGCTAATTCAATGCCTGAATAACGTGAGACTATTTCAGGAAAAGCATGACTAATTATCAAATATAGCAAAATATCTTTGAAGCATTCTCAAAATTTCAACTGCTTTTACATAAAAAGTATTTCATAAATGCCACATTGACCTGTCTTTGATATGGCACATTAGATATGAATTATGTTTTATAAATAATATATAAATAGGAATGTTAAATTACTGTGACTCTGTTCTACCTATGAAATATGGAAGTTTGATGGTACAAGTGGTATCACAGTTGGTCTCAATCAAGAGAGCACTCAAGAGAAACTAATGCTTGGGATACAATCAGAGTTTTGGTCATTCATTTTTGTTGCTAATTTTGAGTAGATCTTGTGCGCCCACAACAAGATAATTTCTTTGCTGACAGGATTTATCATATCAAACAGGTTTGATATTTTTCTGCGCTTTTTATTTCGAAGAAGATTGTTTTCTTTATGTTCCCGCAGGCAAGATGAGACAAGAGCAGAGCATCATCATTCAATTAGGGCCGTTCTATTTTTAGTTAATCACCAATTAAATATGAAACCACATGACACTTAACATCACAAAATGGCAAAAAATATAAACGACTAGGGATTCCTCTAGTTCCCACAATCGGTCAGTTATTCTAGTCTAGGCAACCAAAACCGTTCGTGTGCACCAAGCATTAAACACATAATTGCCAAGAAAACAACCTATCAGCTGACTACTGACTGTATAAAGTTTCCTACAGCCCTATTATCTGAACATGCTAAAACAATGACTATAACAAAGGAAATGAAACCATCATTGCGTTTTAATCACAGTGTGATCTCAAAAGGAAGTTCAAAAGAAATTTAAATACACTAATAAATATAAAGGCCAAACCTGACCTAACAATATCTGTAAAATTAACAAGGAAAAAAAACTGAAAAACAAGCTTTAACACCCTGGCCAACATTTGCCATTTCAACAGTTTAAAGAGGCAGTGCGCAAAAATTGTATTTTGCTAAATTTTTAAAATATTCATACCACCAGTGGTTAAGTGGTCTTCACACCATAGTGATCACCAGTTGCCCATCCAACTGAGTTGTGAGATGTGTTCGCAACTTATGGCGAATTTAATATTGGCAACCATTCTCAAACGGTAATCACCATGGAGTTGGAAATAAAGCTTAATGGTGGAAATATTTGACTGGTTTTGAAAAATAATTCTTTAAGAATTGTAGATCAGGAAATGAGAATTACTCCCTCTATTGAGAAAGGTCACTTCACAATATAATCAAAAACCTATATAATCTTGAACACCGGGAGAAAAGGTTTCGATACAATACTGTTTTAATGAAGCTGGTACACAATATCCCTTGGTGGCTGTGATATAAATATCGTATTTATAACTTGCAATAGAACTTTCAGCTCATAGTGAATACAGGATTCATTATCTAAAGATTGCATATATCAATGTTTGCATTATACTTCTTTAAACAACATTTTAAAACCAAATTTTTGTCAACCTTTTAACTCGAGAGGTCAAGCAAGAAATACAAATAGCTCAAGTTTTCATTAACTGTATCCTTAGGTCATTAAGACTTTGACAAGATAATCCTTTGAGCAATAAAGATAATATTCAGAAATATATTATGCTAATTTTTAAGGAAGAATTATTATCACAAAAGAGGTTAAGAGATTTCATACAAAATTATATACATCAACAAATTTGGACCAGTTTTTAACTGTAAAATATAAGTTTATCTGAAGATTATAATTATATGTACATCTTAATTATAAACATTTATCTTTATGTATACATTAGTCTTGGCTCAAAATTACTGTCTCTTAAAGGGACAATACGCAAAGTTTTCATTATTCTAAAACTATGTAAATTATACATGAAAATATCACTAAATTTATTTCTAAGTATCTACTGAATTTGTTTTAAAACGGTTAATCAAAAACAGAATGTTAAGTTAAGCAGCCTAAATTAGTTTAGGTGTTTGGCATCATAGAAATTTGATATTTTAATATGATTAAATCCATACAGTAGTTTTCTAACATCTACCCAAAGCACAAATATAAGTTGAGCTCAAGTGAACCTTGAAATAGTTTCTACGTTAAAAAATTAACGGCAGGATTTTTTCAGTTAAAACTTTCAGATAGGTTAAGGGACGTACACTTTCAAGATTTTGGTGTAGAAAAAATTTTGGACCCACGAAAACAAATCTTAATGCCCCTTTAAATGATCCCTAATGGATGTTAGATGATATAGATCTGATAGATGGAAGCCTGAACAAGTTGGAGTCATTTTAAGTGCTTTCTCGCCATTAAGTCTAATTTCTGTGGTGTCAATAAAACATACGCTTCGAATTCTTTACACATTAAATAAGAGGAATAAAAACATTTAAAGTAAATCAACTGTACAAATAGTGAATGGAGGCAAATGGGGGAAATGCAGAACTTTTGAAATGACGAAAAAACTTTAGAAGTGTCCCTTTTTTTTCAAATAAGGATTGAATCCCCTTGATCTCATTTCAACTTGGATTGCACTACAGTTCTTAATGTGAAGCATGGAGGGGTAAATAGTCTAACACTCCCCAACTTTAAGACGATCAGAAAGTCACAAATACACAGAACAAAACAGACATCTGTCCAATACACCCACTCAGGAATCAGCATGGTTGAGACTAACAGTAACTTATTGTCCAATAGATGGTAGTCGAGGTGTAGCTGAAGAAGGAGTTCTGGTTTCCGTTGTATTATTACCACTAGTTTGTCTTCCCATACTATCCACAGACACACTTCTTCTAAATACACTATTTTTAGAATTTTTATTCACTAAAACAGATTCATGACTTTGAGCTAATATTGTTAATGCAGCTTCATAATTGGGCGGAGGTGTTATGGGTTCTTCTGATGATGACATACGAATCTGAAATAAAAGTTTTCCTTCTTCATCAATGAGCTAAAAAAAGGTATGAGAGAAATTCAGAATTTGGTAATAGTAGATGACAAGTTAACATCGGCTACCACATAACCAACACTTAAAGGGATATTAGGCACCTCAATATTTGCTTTATCTGCTTATTCAGCTCTGTGGCATTTATAAGAATTAAAATATGAATTCCGAAGACCAAATTTTATGTGGCCAATAGTCATTACCACACCTAATTGGTATTCTCACAGGCAGACATGATCTAAAAAGAATAGAAACGTACATTTCTGCGTGTTTGTGGTGTAGCAGGATATAAACCTGATGTAATGACTTCATCATAAGTTGGAGGTGGATTATATAAAGATGCATTATCACCATCATCTAATCCTGCCTCAAAAGCTCTTAATGCTGAAAACAAAGGTAAAATAAAGTAAAATAAACCTTAGTGCTTTGTGGATTGGCTGATAAACAAAATCCACATAAATTTAGCTCTCATGAATATGAATGATGAGGCCTATCACACTATCCTAAAATATCTTAAGACATCGTCTCTCAATAATGCACCCCAGTCTGTGATATACAAAATAAGTTGCTTAGTCTCCATGTATCGCTTTCCAGAATGAAAATCCAGCCTTTGGTTTGTCTACGTGCAGCTACAAGTACACTAAAACAGAGTGCATCTCGAAGAGAAACTTCTTACATGAAGAAATTACCATTATAACGTAATAATTACTATATTTTCGTCCTTAGTCTGATTTCCATTCTGATATATAAAACAGGTAAAAGAAAACATTATACCATCAAAGCACCTAATTGTTATATCAAATATCAATGAAATATGACAGACAGCCCCGTCGCCAGGAATGAATTGGTGCCGGGCTCAGATTTTGTTCCAGAGAACAAATCTAAATCTATATATAGTTTTGAATTTGTTCAAAGTCATTGTTAATGAATCAATCTCTGCTGAACTGAAGAAGGTTTTGCTGGGGCTTAATTCTCACTTGCTGGGGCCTAACCCCCACCCTAACGAGGGGGCTGATGACAGACCATTGATGAAGCCAAGCTACATGTGAAAATTCAGTCGCATAATTAACTGTCACGGTCCCTATAGTTCTAGTCAAACTAATTAACGTGTTCCCTGTGAGTTATATATAGTTACTATACAACAGGTAGGTAATTGATTAGTATCCTGCTATAAATAGACTAATTAACTAACTAATTACTCACAATTCCTGTTGGTTCCAGATCTACGTGTTTTTTGTTGAAAACAGTATAATATAATTAGAAATATTACAACAGCCATTCCTATAACTATCATAATTAATATGGTGTTCTGATTCAATATCTGTTCTTCTTCTACAAGTAAAAATATAACTTGTTTCATAATAATAATTTCTCCCTGTCAGTGATGCAAGTCAAATGGTCTGATTTGGAAAAAATGTAAAGGCGTTTGGATAGAACAAGAAAAAATAAGCTGTAGCATTCTGTAGATCCTAGACAATTGGAAATCAAAAGAACACAGTTTAGGCAAATTTTTCCTTATTACCAGTTAATTCACAGTCAAAAAAATTGGATGTAAAAGCTTAACTCTGAAGAAGCAAATGAAAATTAGACCAAACTTTCGTTTCTTTTTTTTCATCTCTTATAGTTAAATTAGCCACTTTAGATGGAAGAAATATGATTTTGTTCACGTCACAAAATGCCAGCTCCAATTTGATTGGCTGGCGTTATCATGAGGCCGCGTCTACACTCTGGAACAGTTTACCATTGTCATTGCGGAATGTGAATTCTTTAGACGTTTTTAAAAAACAACTCAAGACTCACTTCTTTCGAACTGCTTTTAAGGATTTCTTGTAGATTTTATTTCATTCTATATACTTTTAATTGACTGCAATTATTTTAAACTGTTTATTTTATTTTTTATTTATTTTTATGTGAAGCGCTTAGAGTAATTGTTTTTATATAACGCGCTCTATAAATAGTGTATTTATTATTTATTATATGAGACAGCTAAATGTTAGACCTTTATTGAATCAAAAATAAAATCTTTTAAAAAAAATGGAACAGAAGTTTGGTCTAATTTTAAGACCACAAGAAGAAGAAACTTACCACACAAATCATTTTTATAAATACAACTCCCATCAGCACATCGCCTTTCTGCTGGAGCCAGACAATCCATTGATGGAATGTCTTCTTTTACAGTTGTAGTTTTAGCACCTTTATCTCCTTTACTCAGTGTTTTTATATTTATATTATCTATTGTACTCATTTTCACTTCTTACATTGTCTATTTATCAATAAATGTCACATGAATTTCATCTGTTCTGAAATAAAAAACAAACTGTAAATACAGGTGAAAGTAATAACATAACCCTTGGTTTTCACTATTCAAAGCTAAGTACAAACTTAATATTTACAAAAAAAAATAGAAATACAATCCAATATCATTATTCCAAAATCTTTTAGTAGACACGACCATTCCATGAATCGAATGCCATGGGTTTTTAATCCACTTTCAACTAATGTCTTTCAAATGGTGTCTTGTCCAAGATGATTTTCCAATTTAAAGGGGCATCCGCCATAGATCTGGTTATAATCAAATCAAATCTGGAGCATAAATCTTAAGTAATCTCAACAATTATTCTTAAAAGTGAAAGGGTCTGAACATCTTAGACTTTTTCTCGCATTCAAGATAATTAAATAGAGTTGGTTATCCAGACTTTCTTAACATTGTCAAATGGATCTTTTCTTGATTTGGATTTCTCCTTTGAAAATAGCAATATTTCTCAAGATGTACATTTATTTTGAACTCTCAGACGAAACCTTTTAGTGCCACACTGACTATATATCACTGAGTTACTATAGACAAAAATAATTAAAATCACTGATTTGGGATGATATAATTAATAGCCAATATTCTAGAATATCTGCTGGTTCTTTGATATCCGTGGTTAGTTCTTTAGCTACTGTTTGCTGATATTTGGATAGCTGTTTATAACAAATGTTTAACAAACTGTTCTAAATGTAAGCTGTCGCTTTTGAAAGAATTTCATGACTTCATTTCTTGAAAAATAATGCAAATTGAACAAAAAGTATGCTTGCAGATTATGACCTTTGAACTGTGATAGTGAATTTTATACAAAAAAAAGGTTTTAAGTGTATGATATCATCTATTCCTATATGAAAAACTAGTGTTCACACCAGACATGTAGGCAGTCATTACAAGTTGAAGTTTCATTTCATAATTATAACAGAATCAAATTTCAACACAACTTTCTTTTTCTCATTTTCAGGGGTTGATTTGTGTCTGGAATATATGTACTAGAAATGTATGAAAATCATATAATTCTTCAAAAATAAATTAAACTAGGAATTTCTCTTTCTATTTCTATATCTGTCTTTTTTATATAAGTCAGTCTCTTTTTAACTTTCAAAGATGGATAATTAATCCTGTTCACACATGGATTTTAATGCTCAAATTACGATGATGAGCTGTGAACACTATTACTGATGAGCTTAAATATAAAATTCCAAGGTATGATTGGTCAACTGGGTGGTGAATCTGTTCCTTTAACACACACAAAAATAAGAAACTTACGACAAAAATATATTGCAAGAAACCTGAAACTTTGTTGAAACATCAAATAAAATATGCATAACAAGTGTTAAAATTAAAAATAGATCAGAATAAAATTAGCCATACAGCTTGAGACTGACCTATTTTCAGTTAATATTAACATTATTATTTATTATCAAGACATCAATGATTAATATTGTTAATCAGACTAAATAATATCAATACTAATTTCTTCTTCATGATCAATAAATCCATAAAAACCCCATTAATAACTCTATTAATTCAAAATTTAAACTCAAAATGAAACTCAGAACAGATATTTGTTGATCAATAGCTCAGTAGATCTACAATTAAAGGAATTGTAAAGAGGTTTTAACATGAATTTTTTCCATTTTCAGTTCCATGTTTGTGGTTCCTTCAATTCCAGGAAAACCAAGGGTTTCATGATGTCACTATCCCAAAGGGCATTATGTGATGCAAGCATATTTTGCAATAGTGACATCATCAAACACATAGTTTTAGTAGAATTGCAGGAACCACAGACGTTTGAGAATAGGAATGCTAATGCCATCGTTGTTCCTGATACACATAAAAAGTTTAGAAAAGCTCCTTATAATCCGTTTAAAATCTTAATTGAGAGTCAATTAATTATATGACAGACCTGAGTCTACTTTGATTTCCAAGCCAATAGAAGTTCTCAAATTCACTGTCAAACTATTTCGTATAACTTATAAACTCTCTTTTTTAAAAACTGAATAACAACATTGTCATTTCACCATTTCACTTATGATGTCAATTTAACAGTAGGGTAGGCGCAACAGGATGTGACAATGTTGAATAATTCGTCACATTTAACTTTCACATCATTATTTCACAAGGGCACCATTGATTTTGGAACCCTTTGTTTTTAATATCTACACAATACATAATATTCATTTTAAAATCATGGAATTTTAAAAACACTTATAACTTTCAGTGATATTGACCAGTATTTAATACAGTCTTAACTTACCGTTACACATACAACATTGTTTCTAACAGTAAATATACACGACCTTCACCTTTATATTTTCACTATTGAAGAAAGTATACAATATAACGTCAGACGACTAGGTGTTTATAATGTGCCAAATGGCCACAATGTTTGATTTATATATCTAATTGATTGATATTAAAAAAGGACAGAGTCATACTGAATTTTTCATGGGATATTTGCATCATTTCAAACTTAAATCCAAGTAACTGGATAATAGCCAGTTTGGATTTGCATTAGACTCGAATAAACAGACGCTCGAACTTTTGAAATGCCTTATCACAATCTTTGTCCGAAAACCGAACGTGGAATTATTTTAAATAATAAATGTTAAGGCCTACAAGCAGACTGATTATGGGTGGATCTGAAAACAAGCTTTAGCTTGCATAATAATATAGATCTACATTAAGCCATTTCCTGCAATTTTAAATTCTTGAATGAAAACATTAATGTGAATAGCCGAAATTCATAAAGCTAGGCACTGGCTAGGCATGGTTCATTAAAGGATGTTAGAGGTTCGTGTATATACACTGTAGGCCTTCACATAATTTGGTTTGATAACAGCAATCCTGGCCTTAAAACCATTTAAATCAATATAAGTCTTAGCACTAGGATTAGCCTAGGAACTAGGCAGTCAAGGATGACATAATAATGCCAGCCATAATAAATCCGACCATGGAATTGGGTTGACAGTCTAATTATCTTTATGAAAATTATCAGCTTCTTGTGCAAGATTCAATTTTGTCAAGGCAAAAGAAAGTTTTAGCTTTTGTCAAAAAGACTATTAGGCTTTCACGCTAAACGCTGGATAAGTGACTGGCCACTGTTTAGTGTTAAGGAGTTATCTAACTTAGTCTGAAAAATAAGAAGGTGGCGTTGCATCGTCCGGAGAGAAACACGACGACCTCGGCACAAAATGGGTAATCACCACAGCCATAATAGCAGAAAACGCCAGATTGATTTGGCACAAGAAACAGTACTGACAAAGTCATCTTTTAGTCTATATAATATTGAGGTAGTCACATAATACATTTGATCTGTCTGAGAAAGTGAACATGGAAAGAATTAAAGAAAAAAAAATGGCGTCCATTATTTTGGCCTAGAAAAATAATTCATTCGTAGCAAAAGTCCCGCTTGCTTCATTAGAGCTGGGTTACTTTGACTTCTTATTTTCTTTTTTGCTCCTGAGGAGTTAATTGAGGGTTTTGCTGAGATTGAGAAAAAACTGGTCTCTGAATCGAAGAAGAAGGGACTTCAACTTTAAGAAGGAGTAAAACTCATTCCACTTTTATATATGAGTCATGGTCTCGAAATTTTTGGGTTTACTTTCAAAGAGGTCTTAGAAACAATTGGAAATTTCGAATGATAAAATCTAACCGCAATCGACCTCTCCTCAATAAATCTCTTGTGAAAAAATATTGATGTGTTCAGTGCTAAATGGAGTTGTTTCCCTTTAGCTTACCTTTCCACTGTTGTCTGTTCTTTATTTTACACTTTCGTGGATTGGCTAATACATTTTTCTCGTCCAATGAATTTAGAGGTAACATTATTATCTGATGAGAAATTTTGTTTTGGTAGATATCCTATGGTGAAAATTTATTATTTATTTGCGCAATTGAAAGTCTGTAAGTCTATAGTATTGTATGAATTATGAGTTATAGTGTGTGTGCCAGTTAAAAAATACCTTGTTGATAAGAGTAGAGTAACACTTCTTGATTACGTAATTTAGTAGGAGATTCATATATTTTCTTGTGTTCATATCTAAGCAGACGGGTAATGTTAATGTGTTTGCCCTTGAGAAGATTAACTGCACTACTTATCTTTTGTTAATGGTAGTTGTACATTATGTCAGCTGCTATTACAATACATTTACTTGAAGATTGACATAGTCAATATAAAAATCCAAAGTGGTTTATAGTCCAACTCAGTTATTTTTTTATTTCAAGCACCCGTTTACAATGGTAACACAATCCCACAGTCAAGGGGTGTCTGCTGTAAAATCAATCAGAATGTAATGGAATGAATTCAGTATATTGAGCAATGATGGTTTCAAAGAATATTTTGATTAAATAAAATTTGACCATATTAGTTTTCCATTTTGATATTTGTGGAATACAAAATGGAGACTTGAAAACTTAGATCTCTCCATGAAAATAAATATAGGGGAAATATATTTGTTCAGAAAAAAAATAATTCTTAATTATTGTGTCTAACTAGGCTCTTTAGGCATAAATATAGTTTTTACAGTTCCATGTTTCAAAAATGCAAAAGGAATCATTTAATCATAGATAATATATATAGGGTTAAGGTTAATGTCTGACATTGAGGAAGTGGTGTCACTAACTTAGTAATAAATACTCAAAACCCTGGAGACTCTAGAATTACCTTAAAAGTCTAAATGTCTTATTGTTTTCATTTATTTTAATCTAAATCTGGGAATAATATTTTATACTGTTTTCATGTCCAAATAAATTAAAAAGTTTCGGATTAATTGTCAATATTTCTTGACATTTGGTATCAACAAAATGAATCATCATCTTTCCTCATTCAACAGTGCAGAAATATGATATACTAGCAATATACATGCTTTCTATTGTATTCTGTTTTGTGTTTAAACTTGCCTGGGGCAGTTAAACATCTATATTGCTTATTGTTCTGTAATATTACTTCATATGATAGGCAGTGTTATATCATCAGTTGATTGTCAATAAGATATTAGATTGCTAATTTGCCACATCATTCACACAACTTAGTTGCTTATCAACCGATCAACACCATTGAAAATTAGTGACTATTTAGGTTCAGTCAGACAAATTAGGAACTAAAAAGAGGTACAGTAATTTTTTTTGATCGGCTATACAGAATTTTTTGAAGGTTATTGCAGGTAACATTAATTTTTTGCGTTGAGGAATTCAGAGGGAAATCTATGTGTTTAAGGTAAAAATTGAAGGAAATCATTTTTCATAAAACAGTAGATCTTAAAACCAACTTTCTTAAATTTTCAGATGAGTAAGCTTAGTTAATAGTAGGTAAACTGTGTAAGAATTGTAGAAAATTGAAATTTAACATTTGATTTATGTATTGTTGTTCCTCAGTCTGTCAATTAATTTTTTCTTTGGGATGTCAAAGCTCATGGAGAATTTCATTGAAAATTGTATGTTCATTTTGGTGTGTTTTCTAGGATGAACACATTATCTGAATAAGTATTGTAAACTTTTTGGTCTCATTATTCTTTTATTTCAATTGAAAATTTACTGTGTATATTATGTGTAATTTTCTTTCTGTATTTTTCAATGTGCATGCAATCAAATTTTTTTTTTTTTCAGCTTTATTCATTAATTTTTGTGAAAATGATTGATCTTTGATTTCCAAAGAATGTAATTTTGTATTAATTTTTTTTTATTTATTTGATTGCATGGCAGGTTTGATTTCTCTCACTGTAGTTAATAAAAAATGGAAACTCAAGGATTGTTACAAAGAACTACTTCTGTTGAAGAGGTCAGATATAGTCCCACATAGCGTAGAAACCCTGCTTCTTTTATCACAGCTTTCAAACCTAAACACTGCTTGCTTATATAGATTCTTTTCTTATCAATACTTATATTCTGTCTCTGTTGGGGTTATAGACTATAGAAATGCTTTAGTAGTATAGTAGTTAGACAGGTGAAGGGAGATAATTCTAATATGCCTCATATTATTTAAGTACTTGCTGTTGATATTCACTATGAACACAGTGGAAATGGTTAAAGGAATTAAAATTTTGTCACAGAAATATAGGATAGATAATTTTGAAAGCATATTTATAGTGTATAACAACAATACCAGTTTTGGATCCACAGAAGCACTGCACAATTAATGACCTTGGGACATATTTCTCAAAATCTTCCATATTTGTATGATTAGCTTTAATGTGAAATGAAGTATATTTTTTTGTGGTTAAACCAGAAAGGGCTTAAGAACAAAACATCAAATCATCAAAGTATACATATTATGTCCCTTTGAAGACAGACTCTTAGCTCCTTTTTCTCAAAATATGTACGGTACTTTATCTGGCTACACCAAAAAAACTTCTCATCTCGGTCAATTTGTAAAATCCCTATGAATCATTTTTCCTCATTATTTATATGGGGCCCAATTGTAAATGGATTATTAGGAAAAGATCAATGCCAAGAGGTTTGTTACTTGTTAAGTAACTTATCGTTGTTAAATGCAGTAGTTACTTTGCCTTATTTCTATTTAGTGTATAAATATTTTATTCATTTTAGACTGGGTTTGGACATAAACAAGAACAGTCCATTATGTTTGAAGGTGTAACAAATAGTCTAGTTTTGATAGCAGAAACGTGACTTACTTCGTGACTGCTGTTTCTTATATCACAAATTAAGATTTTTATAACCTTTTGTTTGAAGAAGTGGCCTGGCTATACCAAGATGACATTGTACAATGATAAATGTTGGTCTTTAGCAGTTTTGTCACTTATTTAACATATAATATTTATTAAGAATTATGCAAATTATTAGCGATAAAAAAGTTGTTGTTAAGATTTTTAGAAAAATTAGATTAAAAAATATTTTTATCACGTCAGATTTATTAGTAAATTTGTGACATTAACAGAAAATAGAACAACATGAAAGGTTTTGAAGTTGTAAATTAGAATAAGTTCTACATGTCCAACATCAGTATGGCTGCAGGCTGAAAATAGGTCAATTGTCTGAAGATCACATAGTATGTAATTCTGAATAACAACATGAGTCAAGTTTTGTTTTAATATTTCTAGATAAGAATATCAAAATTTAATAATTACATACTTTTTCATCAATTCAATCAAACTCTTTATGAACTAACTCTAGGGTCCTAAATTGCATAGTAGACATTGTAATATAAGTAGAGTATTCAATGTTTGTCCATCTGATTTGGTTGACAGTTGACCAAATATATTCACAAACTTTTCACGTCCTGTCACAAGACACTAAAATTTCATTATATATTGTTAAACAAAACATTGTTTATTCATGGGATTAGTTTTTCCTCATCATATTTTATACTTTCATAAAACTGTCAACATATTTTCATATAGTACGCAATAATTTATTCAGATGAGCTACTGAAAGTACTTCAATCTGGTCATATTTTTCTTTGTGATTTGAAGGATTTCTGAAAAAAATACTGTCAAATTTATAAAAATTGGATTTAATCTGTATAAAGGGATTTAAAATGCTTTTATAATAAGGTAAAAGTATGTAATTACTAATTATACGTATTGGCATATTGGTACATTTTTTTATGGTGATATTTTACATTTAATGTAGACTATCTTGGATTTTTTTTTTTTAGAGGGGGGGGTGGGGAATTCGTAGTCTGCTTAATTAATATTTCTTAGACAATGCATATTTTTTACAAGATTTTTCATGTAACAATTAAAACTTCAATAACATGATAACATTCTTTGAAAGATAGAGCTATTAAACCTAACCTTGATTGACCCCTATATTTTAAAAGAAGACTACCTCTTGGAATGAACAAAAAATGAAAAGACTCAAACGGTGAAACATTGCCAATAAGAGTATATATTCATTAGTAGACTTACCTGGTGTTATTACTATACAGAATACCTATATAATCTGATAAATCCATAAAACTAAGTAATTTTTCAATAATTTCCTTTAATTTTATTGATAATTACTAAGTATTTATGGAATTATAATGTTATAGATGGATTTAGGTATTGTTATTTGACAGGTAGGTTCACTTCTGAATATAGACTCATTTTGGTCATTTTAGTCATCCAAAGCGGTAGTATTCATTCACATAGAAAAGCAGAAGGGCTATATAGAGTAGAGGAGGGCTAGAAACTATTAGCATGATATAATATTTTAATCATAGTAAATACATGCACATTATCCTGACCACCTGTATATATGACTCACTTTTACTGCATTTTATTGTGCACCATGTAAATCTTGTTTTATCTTGTATTTTGAAACTGTTGATGGATTGACTATGTAAAAGTTGTTTAAATTCCTGCTTGATTTATGAGACTATAAATGTGCATGATATGGTAGTTGTTATTTTTAAGTGGAGATATAGTTTATAAGAGTATATATCTTGGACATATTTTAGTCAAGGAGAATGGAGAAGTTAACAGATATAGAGTTGACTAGTATTGATACAACAGATCCCAAACCAAGATCCTTTCATGATGCTTCAGCCATCTTGATACAGGTAAGTTGTGTTCATTTATTTTTTCCCACAAGAATGATTATTTTCTGTTGTTTTGTATTAAAGTTTTTCTTTTTTTTTTGTGACTTAAAGTTAAATCAAGTACAAATCAACACAAGTTTTTGGGAACTGTTAGAATATTTAGAACTAAATCCTAATAACCAGAGTTTAATTCTAAATAGTGCCATGGATAGTATGTATTGAACTCTATCAGACAGCAAAGCTAATTCTCTTTAAAGGTGTTACAAGAGGCATGTTTGTTCTTGTGAAGATACAAAGAGATATCTTTAATATTTGGAAAATCAGTCGCTTTCAAATTCATTATTTTTGTGAAACTTTCTCTTTATGGGCCAAAATTATGTCAAATATTTGACATATTTTAACTTAAAAGTCCTTTTATATTGTGACATTAACTGTTAAAGAAAATTAGGATTTATAACTCTGTTTTATTTTATGTGTGATTAAATATTAAATTGCAGGAAGATGATATTGAAACACCATATGGTAATATGCATGTTGCTATACAAGGGGATAGGTCTAAAATGCCTATTGTCACTTTTCATGATATTGGATTGAACCGTGAGTTTCTTTTGTTTTTTAACTGACCATCTTTAAATTGCGCTTCGATATATAATCTGTCATTAGGAGATGGTGTGGAAATGTGCATCGATGTATTTAGTAAATTGCCGCAAGCATATCCTATTAGCTTGTACTCCACGGAAAAAATCTAAATGTCAAGTTATATTTGTAAATTTTAGTCTCATTATTACCATTGTAAAAATTTTTCAGATGTGACATGTTTCCAAGGGTTTTTTAGCTTCCCTGAAATGCAACCTATTTTACAACATTTCTGTGTGTATCATATCAATGCACCAGGACAAGAAGAAGGAGCTATGCATCTGAAACCAGAGTAAGTAACTTAGAATCTAATAGAAATGATATTTATCCGATTGCAGTTTGTTTTATTGGATTTCAATTGTGTTGCAAGTTTGAAATAATCTGTTGAAATTTTAAGAATTGTTTGATTTTCGCCTGAATCGTTGCTGTAACATCTTTCATTGATTAGCATTGCATGAAGTTAGTATTCATGCCTTAGATTCCAATTTGATTAAACCTTTAATAGGATAATGTAGTTTACATTTGGACGATCTATTTAAAATAAGATAACAATTTTGTTTCATTGTTATTTTTTTTCTTTGTCAACATTGTAATCTAAAAAGATTTCAACCAATCACACTGCTTCATGTGGACTCTGTGTCTAAATGATCTATGAATTGTGGGATAGCAAACCCAAAGTGAACAATATGACCAATGAGATTATGAGACTGCCGATACTCGCTTGTAAAAGTGATTCTGATTGGCAGGAGAGTGGTGCATGATTGTTTACTATAAATAGCTTTAAATGTCACCAGTACATAACTTTGGTATAAATCTTGTTAGATTACAATGGAGACTGACCAAAAAAACATTAACGAAACGAAATTATAATCTTATTTTAATCAGAGTTCATTTTCCCCATGGAAACATAGTATTCCTTGACAAGAAAAAACCTTGGTCCCCACCTCATTTGAAATAAATTGATTTGATTTGCTCCTCAACAGACATGATGTTTTGGGTAACCCTGAATCACTGGGTAACAGGTAGGTTTACTATCAAATAACAGGCTATTCCAAATCTCTATTTCTTACTAGTCAATAGCAGTTTTTACTTCTTTAATTACATCAACATAATAAAATATCTTTTTATTTCACTCAAATTGTTGTGTTAGTCACTGATACTTGTCCTCGTGTTCACTAAAATCAACCACATGATCTGTTATTGTTTCACCCTCGTCACTTCTATTTCTTTTTACACAGACTTGACATTTGTGAAGACATTCATTACAATTAAAGTCACATTGTGTCACAAATTTTGATAACATAATAACCAACAACTAGATTTGATACTTTCACAGTCCAACTTTGAAATCTTAAGGAAAAATGTTTACCATAGTGAGCCGTATTGACTTTGGGCTAAGAAATTTGCTTTTGGTATTGGTAGATTAGTTCTGGTAGTAGATTTATCATTTCAGTTGAAAGAAATTTAGTTTCTATCTGATCCCCTTCAAGCATGCTTCACCAAAAGATTTAGCCCTTTAGTTTATGTCATGCATGTTTATTATGTTTTCTGTTTTACTGAATATTTTTCTTTAAAATCTTTTATTTATTTTTTAGAATTAACACAATAATGTTTAGAAATTTTGAAGTGTCAGCTTTGGAATAACTTTTAGTTTTGCAACTAATTTTAACTGAATCTCAAGTTTTAACAAATTTGCTGTGTAGAATTTTGCTAATTTGCTTTTAACATTGTTGGCAAATTTGTATGATGAATTATTTTGATAAAAGTATAAGTTAATTAGATTGTTAGTATATTTTTTGAAATTGTGATAACAGTCGATGGTTACTAATAAGATATAATCATATGTGTATTAATAGCATGGATATGATGATTTTAATGTCAAAATATACTTCTAGATGTATCCATATCCACTAAGTTATTGTTGTTATATAAACAATAATACTTTATTTTCAGATTTGTGTACCCATCTATGGATCAGTTAGCAGAAGGCGTACATCAAGTTGTTGAACATTATGAGTAAGTATTTTGAGTAACACAGAAATGTCATTGTATAAGTTGAGATCAATTGATTAAAATATCGATCTCCATTAGCTTGTATAGTTTTTGCTTCTTTTCATAAGAAGTCAGAGAATACTGAAATAAACACTAGTAACTATACTTATAATTATATGGCACTACAGTAAAATGGGATCTCTTATCAACTTTGAAAGCATTTCCCTTGGGTGCCTTATCTAGTTGTTTCCAGGCGCGTATTATCTTCTTGCTGTGTGCAAGGTCTCAACGCCAAGTGTTTCTTGGCTGTCAATTTTTCTGTTTTCCTTTGGGGTCCGAAGACACCAGTCTGGTGTTGCTCTTTAGAGTATGGCCGTCCATCACCCTCTTCTATGTTGGATCTCATATTGGTAGGCATTTGGTTGTTTATATGCTGCATATCTAAGTCTCTCTGATATTCAAGGAACACTTTTTTACGTTAATAATCTTGGTATATTTCAGAATGAAGAGATTTATTGGTTTTGGAGTTGGAGCAGGAGCTAATATTTTAAGTCGTTATGAAGTAAGTATGATATGATTAAAGTATGGTAATGTCTTAAAACCTTGTGAAGTACAGACATTTAAATAGAACATTTCTTCATTTCCCCCTGTTCATTTTCCAGAGATATTAAACTGTTTTCAGTTCATCATGAAATAAATTTATGTATCTGAATGTGTTCAAATTGTTCTTTTTTTCAGTTATTACATGGTGACACCATTGATTCCTTGGTTCTTATTAATGCTACATCTACACAAGCAGGATGGATTGAATGGGGCTACCAAAAGGTATGTCATTGTCATTATACTATCACACATTCTTTCACAATGGTACTTATAATAATCTTCCCCCTGGCCCCTATTTCTTAAAAATTCTCGCCAAAAAAGAAATTGCCATTAGTGTGGAATTTTACATCGAGCACTTTTATGACCAACTTTATCTTGATTCTTTGAGAAAAGAGGGCCTGGTGCCTTATACTTGAAGAAAAACAAGAATGCTGATAATTTTTGAACAATTAGCAAAAGTATTTTGAATTTGTTATATTTTTCTTGTAGATGAACTCATGGTACCTATTCAGCGGTCAAGTCACCAATTTCACTGAAGAATACCTCTTATGGCACTGGTTTGGCAAGGTGAGAAATGATTTCTATTTTGAGTTAGGAAACAATTTGAATAACATGTCAATTGGAGAGTTCTGGACATTCGTGATTTCTACCCTAAGTTCAGTAAAATACGTTAGAACAGAGTTTAGAACGCCACCATAGATGTAAACCCACATGATTTCTATTTTGTAGGCTTGTTTCTACCTCAATTTACTAACTTTGGATTGGAATAAGATAAGAGGACATATCTGAATGTTGGAGCAATATATTACTTCAATATATTCTCTATATAACTTTATTTCATTATTTTAGAAAACAAGATGGGAAAACCATGATTTGATAACTTGTTATAAAGAATATATTAAATCTATTAATGCCCAGAATTTAGGCTTATTCATCGAGTCTCATATGAAGTAAGTACAGTTTTAAGCAATATTTTGGGTCTTAAATCACAGTAACACATTAGCAATTATTGCGAATAATAATTGCAGTTATAAGTTTCGAACCCAATTCTCATGCAACTGAGTTGTGAGTTGTGCGAAACTCATAGGCACTTTCATTATTCATGACTATATTCACTATGGTGTGAGGGTTCCTTTAATTTCAGTTTGTGGCAATACAAGATATTAAGAATATTTGTTCAATTTTGATGCTTTCACTTTTGCAGAATGCTTTATTTATGAGGCCAATATAATTGATGAAAATGATTTTCTTTATTTCAAATATGTTGTTCTTGGCCAGTTTATGTTTTGCCAATATTTTCATACATGATAATATTTTCAGACGTACAGATTTAAATATTATGAGAGAAATGGACCCAATGAAGAAAGCTGCTGCCAGAACTATTAAGTGAGTATTATTCATTGAAAATGAAGTATTCATATTTCAACATGGCTACAGTGCAGTTAGATAAGCAGTAACATACCAAATGGATTTGAGCTAGGAATAAACAGGTACCGTGCCTGGCAAGACACTATGGATACAGTAAAAAATAGAAGTGAACACAGTGCAGACACGATTTGGGTAAACTAGACACCAGACCTAGTCCTTAGACAGAGAAATGTGAATTATAGCGTAAAAGCTTTCTCATTGTGTTTGACTTCAGGTCCAAATCTTTTTATCCAAATCTTAACCAAACCGTTTTGAGAGATATCATCATAAATATGACATTTTTGAGAGATTTTTGGAATAAATCTATATGAATATTTTTGTATATTTGTAGATGCCGTAGTTTGGTGTTAGTGGGAAATAGTTCACCACATATGGAGGAAGTTGTAGATATGAATGGTAAAATGGATCCATCAGAAACTGATTTTATGGTGGTAAGTGCTGCATTTTACTTGTAAATTTTTTTAAATATAGTTAGGGTCTAATGACAGCCCTCTTGAATGTTCATTAAAATAACCTATTGACCTAACTGGATGACATCTGCCAATCAAATTTCTACCCTCTCCATTGCTGGCATTTTATGAGTCGGTGTTTATCAGGTTAGGTCAAACGGTAAATTTGAGTGCTGTTAGACCCTAACTGAAGTAATCAAGATACTTTTAAAAATTGGACTGGGGATAATTTTAACTCAAATTGTATACTCTGTCTTGGTTTTCAGATAGCAGATTGTGGTGGAATGCCGTTAGAGGAACAACCAGGGAAAGTTTGTGAAGCTTTTCTCTTCTTCTTGCAGGGAATGGGATATGGTGAGTATTATTTGTGTTATTTGGCATAAAGTTGAACTAAAAGACTTGAATATGCTTTCTCTTTTTCCTTATAAAAATTAGTCGGTAAATTCAGAATTCATGACCTCTTTCAATATTAGCAACCACATGCAAGTGGTAATCACTATGGTTTGAAGTTCATGATTAATTATTGTAGTGCTTCGTATTACTGTTATTGTTTAAAAATGCTCTATGTTTTCTGAAAGCTTTTATTAGTCATGCACATGGCCCTGTATGCTATAGATATATACAACGTACATGAAAGATATATTGTAATTTGGCAATGAGTTGGCTAATGCAGCTGTCCTGACAAATTTCCCTTATTGCACACTGCATAGATTCACTTCATTTCTCTTTCTTTTCAGTACCATCTCTGCACCAGACTACTAGTGCTGCAGCTGCTATTTCAGCTGAACAGATGAACCACCTAAATCAATTGAAGCATCAGCAATATGGTCAACCAATTCCACATCAAGTTTGTTAAGACTTGCACAGTTTCGACCTCTTCTTAGTGTTCAGGAAAATAACAACATTATAGAACAATCAAAACAATTTCAGTGATAGCTACTAAACGTTAAAATAACCAAAATAACTTGTACAGAATAGTGTTCTATTATGCTAACATTTCTATTGCTTGTTGAACATTTTTAACACATTGACAATCAAGTCTTAATTCTCTGTCTCCTTTTACAGGCCTCTCTGGATATATAACAGATTTTCATAATAATAGCATTAATGGAAATCTGCCAGAAAACTTGTATAACAGCAGTCCCAATTAGCATGTATTACAGATGTAGTAATACCATTATATAGGTATATACCAGGTTTATGATAAAGTCTACAGTCAATGTGTTAAAATGTATAGTTTGTCAATGTAAACTATTCACTAAAAGATGTAGTTTGTCAATGTAAACTATTCACTAAAATGTATAGTTTGTCAACTTGAACTATTAACTCAAACGTATAGTTTGTCAATTTGAACTATTCACTCAAACGTATAGTTATTCAATGTAAACTATTCACTAAAATGTATAGTTTGTCAATTTGAACTATTCACTAAAATGTATAGTTATTCAAAATAGCTATTGTTCACTCATTACTCATCTCTACAATATATTGTGATAATTTCACATTCCATAAAGTTGGATTTTTTTATTCTTTCTCTTATTTAAAAAGGTATAGTGTCATCTAGTATTTGTTCTACCAGTTAGTAGGGCTAAATTTCAACTTTTCAGATTAAAATGTGATGTATCATGTATGGTTCTTCTACAATAAATGATTTACCATTGAAGTATAGGTTGTTGTCATTGTAACAATCACACATGCAGATATTACTGATTGTGTCACCTTTCATAACTTCTGCTGGCTAAAACAAATATTTATACCACGCTATACCTTTAAAGTCTTAATAGTTTTCTGTTTTCATTAGAAGAAAACTGCTTAAACATTCTAAAATTTCACTCTGAACATTTACTATTGCACTAAAACAATGTGCATCCTACATGTATTCCATTATCGATATCAGGCAACATTCTTCAATGAAGACAAGAACAGTCTATTTTTTAGTGGGATAGAATACTTAGTAATTGAATCTTTACAAGTTAGACTTAAATTGCGTTCATTACTACTTAAACTACCTCTAAAGAAAGTAGACTTTCCTTGCTATGAACTGTCCCTTGATAGATATGCACAAAGTATCTTTGCATGCTTATAAATTGTTGTGAAAATGTGTAAATATTTTGATTTGTACAAAAGTAGAAACGATTATAGAACTAAATTAGATATATGCTATTGCTGAATGTAGATTCTTGAATGATTTTTCTGCCTAATTTTATGATATAAGTGCATGATATAACCTACTTAGCACATTGAAACAAAACTTGATAATGCCATGACTAGAAAATATTGTATTATTAGAAAAATTTCATGCCATTTTTCTTCCGAGATTTTGAACTGAACATTCATCTATGTTTAAGTTTTTTGTTTACTAGTGTTTGTTTGTTTGTAAATAAATCATATTTATATCATTATTTCATTTATATTTTATTCTTGGTTATACTCAACCTCTTATTTGAATGTAGAATAAATGATATACTTTCAGATGTTTGCCGTCAAAAGTAGACCTGTCAGCTGAAATTCCAGCAGCTAAGCTGATGATCTCTGACTTTATTTGACTTCAGTTTACTAGGCCTGTTTTGTGTGGTTTTATATGATAGGTATAAACTAATTAGTTGAAATACTTAAAAAATTAAGATCGAAGGGCAAAGTTTCATACACCAAAATCAATCGCGAAAGTTGACTTCTGTCAAACATAAGCCTGCTCGTCCATCTTAGTCAGTTGCAAATCATGGCGGCTGTTTCAAATAATCTATAAATTATAATGTTTCCTATGTCCATAGTTGCAAGTCTTGCTCAGATGCTTCCATCATTTTGACAGGTTGTAGCAAATTAGCATCCAGTTTGAATCTTTGCAACAAACTAATAAAGAAAATTAACTGTTTGGGACAGAAATGAATTGGATTAATCAAATCAAGTAATAGACAGTAATAGCTTCAATTGCTTGCTGATCCAGACAATCATTTGTATATTTTGCAGATACAAGGTAACAAGAATTACAAGAGTTGTCAAAACTGTGCAAAAGTTATCATGTTTATGTCCAACCTGTTCTAATCTCAGAAAATTATTATGTTACAAGATAATTCTTTGTTGATAAAATATTTTGTTAAATTCATATGTATTGATGATAAATTTCTTAAACTATGTTAATGATAGAATGCTTTTGTCAATAAACAATTCTTTTGACATATTTCGTGTTTCTGTGTGAATGAAATAAAATATATCTGAATCTCATATACTTTGAACTGATATCAGTAGCTGTATTTCTGAAATCCGCACAAATTTCCACTTTTGATGGAGCAAATGAAGACACCAAGCAGTGATTGATGGCTTTATATTTCATTAGGGAGTTGTCATTAAATTTTGCATTTGACAGACATTGAAAGCTATGTAATGGCTAACCTATACTTGATGTCCGATAGATGATATTGACGGTTGAGCAGTCATGTCCAGCATATAGAGCCAAAATAACAGCCTTGCAGCAAAGCATTACATTGTGTACAGTGTAATAAGGAAAAAGACCATGGCATAAGCCTAATTGTTCAACCTGTAGCAGATTGGGCCTTGATTTAATGCCTCATCCAAATTACTGCATGCTCCTGGGTAGGCTAAGGTCCCTCAGTAAAAGCATGAAACATGCCCACTTCATAAAGCTATATGGCTTGGATCATAAGGTTTTTGTAATAAATCTAACATTCCAGAAATATTTCTGTATAAAAAGTCTTTTACTTCTACCTTTTAATCTCAGGTCATAATAAAATCCCCACACAATAATACAACATGAATAATCTTACTTTAATTTGACATGATTTATTGAAATGTAATTTCTAATCTTACAAACCTCTTGAATATATATAACCTGATTAATGTCCGAAAACTTGTTTAGTGACTTTCTCGGGAATTAATTCAATCAAATTCGTTATTCAAGTCGTCAAATCAATGTTTTGATTGATATGCAAATGAGCTAACCGTAACATGGATACAGGTAAACAATCAAGATGGCGGCCGAACAGGTGCCTGTGAAACCTGATGATCGAAACAACAGTTCCTAAAGTTTAAATAATTAATGAACTTTTATTAGTTGGCAAATTCAAACTGCTTGAATTGTGTTAAGGAACAAATCCGGACAAGATGTCCGAGACAGTAGGCGGATTTCGAGGGAAAGGTCGTCTGGATGAATCCAAGAATAAATCCAGATTGGCAGCTTTGGCTCCCGGCGAAAACATCAAAGAAAAACAGGTAGGATAAAACGAAATAAATTGTTGGGTCTAAAGAATTGGACAGGCAATTCATCATTATAACATTTCATCTACACTGTCTTGATGTATGACCATGTTTTCATAGTTAGTCTAACAGTGAAATTAACTTCATAGGGATGATAGGGGCACATCATAGGGTAAAATAAATAGGGGAGAGCTGGATATTTTGAGACACTTTAATGTTGTTTTTTTCTATATTCTAATCAGTGTAAGTTTAGTAAATTTTCAATTCAACAGATGATTTTTGCAAGGCAAACCATTTTTTAGAATAAAAGCCTACATTAGATATTGGTAGAATGGAGTTTACCTTTATCACAATGTCAAGCTATTATGAACGGATGTATTGTAAGTTTGCGATAGCTTGACATTGACACCTGCATTCTAGCAATAAGAATAAAACTAGACATACTACACTAGGCCAACTGTTGATAATAAGGTCACTCTCATGCAAAGGATCATCTATTTGTACCCGAGGTAGACTCTATTTTGATACATTGGTAGGCTACAAATCATTTGCTACTTGCTTCAGAATGACAATTTTAAATTTTTCCCTATCTGACCACTGTGGTTCTAATTATAGAATAGAATGTAAAATAGAAATATATGGTTTGATTTTGTTACATAACACAGTTCCCTTCTGGAAATTACATAAAAGTTCCCCTCTCTAGCATCAAATTTCCAAATGCAAACTTTTCAATTGGTGAGAACATGTATAATTGTAAAGAGGTTTTCTAAACTTCTTATGTGTATCTGGGACAATTATAGCTTAAATTTGCACCATTCCAATTTTCATTCCAACGTCTGTGGTTCTTGCAATTTCACTAAAACTAGAGGGGGGCTACCGGAAGCTACTACTGATATCTATGCAGTTTCCATCTGATGTCATCAAGCACTTAGTTTTAGTGGAATTGCAAATTGTGCAAATGCTATCAGTGTCCCCGAAACACATAAAAAGTTTGGAAAACCACTTTATAATCCCTTTAAGCTTAAAGGCTTTTCATAGTTTTACTTGGAAACAAACTATAACACCATATTTTGGTATAGGGGGGAAGGGGGTTTGAAATAAGTAGCCTTGTTTTAAACCTTGTTTTGAGGGTCTATCAACATTGATAACATAATAAAATTTCTAATATTGCCCAAAATAGCAAAGGCATACTAAAAATTGACAAATCAATTCATGATCATTGAATTACATGGGAAATAACTCTTCTTGTATTGTCCATGCGTATTGCTCATATTGATCATTAAAGCTAAGTTGTCATGATAGTAGTGGAAATCTTGGTCATTTATTGTGTTGTGGTAGCCGTTTTTTATTGCCGACATCATAAATATAAGTTATTGCTCTTTATTTTTATATGAAAGATTTTTTACATGACTTTGGGATTTCTCAGATAAGATTGATTTTAACAATATTGTTGATGGTAGACCGAAACATCTGTCTCTATTCCAGCCTCTGATAGCTATTTCGACAGATAGTTACTGGTGTAGAAATAGAAATAATAAGCCCTGTTAAATGGGGACATTCCACATCTCCGGACGTGCAGGGTTAAACCTATTTAGATACCTCAGATGAATATTTTTGTAGTTCAGTCATACCATCATTTTCGCCCTACACCATTTATGTCATGTCTTCGGTTCTATCAAAGTTTTTTTTGGCGAAACTGATCTAACATCGGCCATTTAAAACTGCGTGCACAGCCAAAAGTTCTAAGATCACAGAGTCACGTGATAGTAACAAAATGAAAGTTACGGTGATGTCCAACACAAATTTACAATCAGCTTAAAGGTAATTCAATATTACTTTAGAGAAAACACATATTTGGAGGTGTGGAAAAAAATCTCTTTTTCCTCTGACTCTACTCCAGCTGACAACTGTCAAAATATCCATCAGAGGCTGGAATAGAGGCAGATATTTCAGACTATGTTGATGGTTGAGTTGTTTTGTGGTTTGGCCATAGAATTATTCAAATTAAAATATCAAAATGAATTGTTAAGACTACATTTCTAATAAGATGTTATTATAATGAAACTGGTTGTAAGTTGAGGTTTCTCTTCACTAGTTTTCATCTGGCACTGACTGTCACTGTCACTGATATTGTCCTGATTGTTATAGTTGCTTAGTGTGATTACTAATTAAGATTACCTATACATGTTCTTACCTGTTAGTAGTTTATCACTGATATCAGAATATAAGATAAGATATCTTATAGGAACATGTTATAATTAACCAATTTAATTATACCATGTTATATTCACTTTCCTTGACATAACCTATTATTTCTTGTATAATGGGTTAATTTAAAGGGACTGACTCTCTTTTTAATTGACTTATTCTAAGGAGAAATAAATTACCCAATATTGTTAAACTGATACAATAGCAAAATATTTTCACTGTTGAAAAAGTGCTCAATACATCAATTGTAAAGCGATCTGTTCGAATAAAAAGCAAATATAAATGGAATTGAATCAGTTGTATGTTTAATATATTGCCGCACTTAAAGTTAGTTTTATATCCATTGTGCATAATGTTTAAGAGTAGCTAAACAAACCGTTGCGAGGGTGGGCCTACCGTGCTTTTTTGATATGTGTGTATACTAGCATTACATATAAAATGGAATCAAAAATGTTAATTTAATGTATTTTTTCTATGTGAGACTGTTGCTTTAAGATAATAGGTCAGAATTTAAGCCAACCAAGTGAAACCCAATAATTAATAATCATTTATTGGAAATTAAGGTTGGTCTGACATGACTGTTCTGATCTTAATACTTGACATTAATCCTGTATTGACCTGGGTATGGTCGTCAACCAGTCTCAAACTATTTTATAAATCATTTCAAGTGCAGTATTGAGTGTTTGATTATCATATTTTAATGACTATTTATATAAAGTATATTGGTGTGTTTAGTTACAAGACCAGTATGTAAAATAAACTGGCTCATATAAATCAAATGTAATGTAATCAGTGCTTTGGACAATTGTAAAATGTGATCTGGTATTGGAACTTTATCTGTGAACATACCAAACAGCAGGAATTACACGATGGCTACATCAGGAGGTCCACCGAAAAAGAAGCTCTTGGCTAAACAAGCTAGCTTTATGTACCTAGAAAAGACAGCTTTGGTGGTTTGTACTATATTCTTTGATCTGATATTTTTTTAAGTGTGATTTATGCCTTTCTTGGAACAAACATAAGATTTTCATTGTCTTTTTGGACAATTTTGCCTTGCTATTGTTTTTAATGCCTTTGGGCACTATTTTTCAATTTCACTTTGAAATTTAATTGTCGTTTTCATAACTAAAACATTTAGATCATCAGTACAAAAAGAAAAAAGTTTCAAATGAATAAAGAATGTAGAAACATTCATAATGTATCCAGTTTGTAAGCTTGTTTGTACATGTTGTTTATCTTCTTTTTATTATCCACACTTAGCACAATTTGGAAAATTACCAAAATAACATAAATATGCTAGTTCTTGAATTCCTGTTTTTGCTCTGAAGATAAATTTGTAATATATTAATCATAATATCAATATTTTTGTTTAAATTTACCTTTCATTTTTGTTTTGGATAGTATTTGGAAATATTTGGAAATACTGCAATTTCTTGACAATTGCTAAATTGATAGCATTCTAAATTTTGGTTCAGAATGTAAATATGAAAAATCCAATTAAGCATGATATTAATTAAAAACTTATTATACATGATTAATAGTTGCTCCAGTTTCGTTTTGGACAATAATCCTTGTATTACTAGAACTTCTCCTAAGCGGTACTGAAATTTCTGGACAAGCCTTCTTTAATCTTTATCAAACCAAATTTCTGCTCTGAACATATATAAGAAATCTAATTAAGCATGATATTAATTAAAAACTGATAATACATGATTAATATATTAGAATAGTGGTATGATATTGAATTTATGTCAGAAATTATTGATACAGGAAGTTGTTATATTATAGGAGATTGATATCAAGTGTTATTCTATTGATTCCAGGCTTTCACAGATTACAAGTTAATTCTCTATTCCAGATCTTATCTTTATTCCTTTCTTATATAATTACCAAGTCTGCTTCAATTTTCTTTACTTTAGACTAGGATAACATTCATTAACTTTGCTTATGATTTTCAGACTATGGTAAGAACTTTTATCAATTTGAAAGTTTTTTGAGTTTCAGTTAAAAGATATAATATTTGTTGCGTATGTTGTGTATGATGGTGAGAGTTGCGCCAGGCAGGGTATGCTTACTCTTCTAGACACCTGATACCACTATTCATATCAAATACTTACTCACTTATGATTGAATCTGTTGTTTTGTATTTCGGAGGTTTTTTTTCCAGTTCAGATCTTGGTATATTTATATTAGTCTATCTAGTTAGAGATAAAATTTGCTTTTAAAAAGCTTCATTAAAGTGGAAGTGTGTGTGCCCTTTTCATTGGCTTCATTCATTTTGAAATTTCATGAGCCTTGTTCGCACGATTTCAGTCAGTTATCTGGTTATACTAAATATGTGGTGAGATATCTGCAGTGTCTGAGAAAACTTCCAAAATGAGGATGAATGATACTCTTAGAATGTTGTTTGATAATTTCTAAAATATATTGAAGTCTACAACTATTTTTTCATTTTTGCCTGATCTAAATCAGCATAAAAGTAGCATATCTTTACACAAATAAGATTAGATGACTATATGAACAGTGTCTAGTCTACAAGTAATGGTAAGCTTGGCTCTCAATGTGTTCTTGTAGGCCTACAGATACTGACCCCCAAATGGCTGAATCATTTTGTAACAAAAGAGTGGAATATTGTTTGTGACTATAATTGTATTTTCAAGAAGAAAACCTTCCCATTGACATTTTGTTATTGTTACAAAGGGGCTTATCACTGTCACTAGGCAATTGGTTGTAAACAAATATTGACCTAAGCCAATAATAAACATTCATTCATAGGTAACATAATAAACAGGATTCCTCTACCCAACACTTTTTCACTGGTGCATTTTAAAACACTGACCAAAACTGTTTTTCAGTCATTCAATTATGAGATACTACCATTTCAAAATCATTCTGAAAATTCTTTAGTCCAACTTTTCCTCAGGAAGGCAAGGCTACTGGTAATGGTAGATCATTCAGATGCTAGTGCTTCTGGATCTGCTACTTCAAATATGGTGGTCAACTTTTTCTTCCTCTAAAATTGAAGATCATAATAGCACTATGCCAAAGAGTCCTAAATAAAGATGATGCCAGTTTTCAGATCATAGAGAACATTTCTTACATGAAATGAAATATCATAATTGTTTTAAGGATTTCAACCTTTTAAAACCATATTCCAATGTTAAATAGATGCTTTTTATTTTTGGAAATTATGGATCAAAGATTGATATTTGAATGATTATTTTTTTGGTGCATTTTAGTTCTATTTTGATTCTTTGTTTGATTGTTTGCAAAGAGAAAACTACACAAGATAATTGACCATCAATCATTTTATTTATTTAAAGTCTAAATCTCTATAATAATATCTAGCTAGATAAATAAATATATAAATACCAAGTTTACTTAGTTTATATAGACAGTTGACTATCAATTTAAAAGATTCGTGTCTGGACAAGAGAGCACAATGAAAGGAACAATCTAGTATTATTGTTGTTGATCGTTCCATTATACATACGTATTATAATATTTCATATTCTGTATATCACTGGGTGCAGTGTGAACATTAAAAAGGTTATGACTAGAGGATTTAAGGATATGGTTCATTGATTCAACAAATTAGCACATAATAAGAAGGATTATTGACTATAATATTTCTTTATGTAATTGTTTATATTGATCATAATGAATAGATATGGCTCTTTAAGCCAAAAATTTGAATAGAACGTTTAGTTGGTTTCGACTCTTTGTGAAGAACCTGCACAGGGCTGTGTGATCAGACACTTTTCCTTTGAAATGAATAATTGGATTGTTTGATTCTGTGAAAATGTGATCAAGTGTACTGGAATTTAGTTGTTTTGGATTTGTAGCTTAGATAAAAAATCCAAAATGGCAAGTGCTGCTGCTCAGGCATTGAAATTGAATCGGGAGATGCAAATGGTATGATACTTTCATTGTCATGTAGATCCATTTCTTAAAAACAATTTCAAATTTTGTCAAAATCATGTAATTTTGAAATACATCTCTAGTAGGCTACAAGATAACAAAACCCTGGTTTGTGTTAGTTAATTCATGTTAAGCATATAACTTTATTGTTCTTTATAGTGCTTTATGCTGCTGTTTCATACGAGGTCACCCTTCTCAAAGGTCACTCTAAATGGTGGTAATTTAATTGCCACCTTTGGTTGTCACCAAATTTCAACATTGGCTAAATTTCAACATCTAAATTCAAAGAACTGTAATTAATTCTATTTAATCAGGTGCAAATTGAGGACTTGCAAGATTGCTGGGCCTGTTTCTTAATAAAGATACAATGTCTAATAAAATTAGCAGCAGACTTTCTTTGTTTTGTTGAGATCAAAACCTCATCAGACAACTATCTAATTCTATACAAATCAAGTCATCCCCATGTCTCTAACTTAAAACATGTTATTAACTTGGTTTTCTGTTGGAGCGCAATATTAAAGAAACAATATTATTGTACTTTCCAGCAAAAGTTAAAGGAGGAGAAAGAGAATAAAAGAGCCCATCTAGATGAAAGACATCACTATATTTTACAGACTGTGGCTGACAGTCTGGCCCTGGAGAAATCTGAGGTGGAAGATTATATCTTGGAAGGCAATCAGGTAAATAATCAATGAAGCTTTCACCAAATCATTTGCATTTATTCAAAAGACGTCTGTACTTTTTATAATTTTATAAATCATTCTGAGACCAATCCATTGTGGTTCTCTTGTCTTTTTGATTTATGGTTTTGACAGAAAGAAGAATCATATTGTACAACTTAGATTCTCAAGGACTCTGTCTTTTAGCTGGTCTTGGCTTTAGCTATTAGTTGGTTCTCAGGATCATCAATACCCATTTGCAGCTGGGTTGACTGGAGTATTGAAGAAAGATTATTTATTCATGATCACTAGACATCCACATGCAGACTTAGATCAGGCCATTTGTTCTATGTAATCAAAATGTCTCCCACAGACTAAGCCACTGTTCTTCTAGCTGGTGTAACTCCTATTTGTCTCCTTTTTGATCTTCATCGTTTTGAATTGATAAAAATTTTGTTGCATTTGAAAATGAACTGCTTGAATAGATACGTGTAGATGAATCCAGAACTTATTGCTTATTATCCAATGGAAAAGCCTGAAACAAAACATCTGGATCTGCATATGACTCAGATGATGTTTTTATATTTTAAATACTATAATTTGTTTTCTCAGATTGAGACAATGGATAAGTTTATGGGTGAAAATGGAATGAAGAGATTGATGTTCTATTACCAGGAACCGGAAGCAGAAAAAGAACATGGTAAATAAGTTTATATTTCATTTTGGTGTATGTGTAGTTCCAGATTTGCCTTAGATCTAGCAAAAACCATATAATTAACAGAGATTGGAATCAACATGAATCTGTGATTTTAACATTAGATACTTCTATCCCAACATGTCTGACTTTAATTTGTAAAAAAGCATGTTTCATGTGACAATAAAAAAGAAATGGAGTATGTTTTATTAGTCTGTAGATAATTTGTTTGGTGTCAGTTGCATGTTTATGTGTAAGCTATCTGATATTTATCTACAGGTGTAGAATTTAGATTGCCACCAACGTCTGCTAATGTTGATAATAAACGACCACCCAGTAATTGTATGATTATATTCTTGTTGTCCACCATTGCACTGATTTGATGTTTACTGCACGTGTTTGCACTTTTGCTACTTCTACCTTTCAGCTTTTCTTGTCTAAACGTCAAATTTTCTATGCTATATCTCAGAATACAATGTCACATTAGACAAACACTAATTTGGTGTGTCTTACTATTATGACAAATTTCCCTCATTGCACACTACATTGCATGTCTTCATTAACCCAATCATACGCAGAAAATTAAGATGTAAATCTCCATGTCATTTGATTCCTTTGATTACATGAACACCATAATTGCAATTTCAAATTCTCTCTACAACAAAATCGGCCATTTGCTGTAACTGTTTCAGACATAGGCCTATTAAAATCTATTCAATTTTGTGAAAGCAGAAAATCGATATATCCTAACATTTGAAATTGATTATCAGTTATATTTTCTAACAAATGAAAGGCGTGATATTAAATTTAAGATGATTAAAATCTCATTAATCTTGTGAAAACAGTAAGTCTTAGAAACCATTCACAGGGTGACAAGGTGTTTTCTGGTTTGTTTACATTGGTAACTAAGGAGGTTGTTAGGCGACCATGATAATTCGGCCCAATATACCTTCGCTATTTATGACTTTTCTATGCGATATAAAAGTTGTTGTTTGCACAAACCTCAATACTATAACAATAAATCATTCACTTGATTGATATTGTTAAAAAGGTTAAATGGCTGTGTTTGTTTGGCATTGACTTTATTAAAGATATCAGTTATGTTCAAAGCAAACCAAATATGACCCCAACATATTTGATATCATGATATGTCTTTGGATGTTTTTGATAAAAGATCTAATAGAATTTCTGTTCTATATGAGACTTCCACACTTACCTTACTTGACATGTCTATGCACGTGCACCTAATTCTTTTTCAAAATGGGAAATTTACAGATTTTCTGCTGTTATCTTTAATGAAAGAAAAGTAGTCCTATTTTTTATGCCATGGTTCATTTTGGTTAAATTATTGTTTTGATTTTAGTATATTGAGCTGTGGCATATTTAGGCAGTAATTTTTGGGCCGTGATCTCTGCTCGGGGAAAATAAAAAATTGATTCTCTCTTACTTTCACTTCCAAAATTGTGTTAGATCTATTCTCTGGCTTTCCACTAAAAAGATTTTCAAGGAGGAGTCCCCCCTGATCCCCATACAATGACTAGTGGGCAAAAACTTTTTGTAGGCATGCCTTAGGGACAATTTTTAGGCATATCCGAAATAAGTCTGATGAAAATGAATGGGTCTTGCCTATACAGATTTTTATTGTTATAATGTTTGCAGATTACCTCTAACAAAACTATGCTTCAATTTTAAAATATTTTGATATTATATGACCTTTTTTTAAACATAATTTGACAACACTCATGATTTTCTGTATTCTCTCTCTTACAGTAGATCATGTAAGACTTGGTCCACCAACTACTAAAGTTGTCAAATCTACCAAACCTAAAGTATTTATTGCTGAGGGTAGTGATATACCATTACGTGGTATTGGATTAATCTTTACAAAGTGTACTCAAACTGGTGTAGCTATAACAGATATCAATATTACTAAGGTAAGCTCATTTCTCAAATCTGTTGTATAATGGAAGTAAATGAGGAAAGCCTTACTTTAAAATGACAACAAAAGCGTCTTTTTCTTTTCAATTTTGTATCAACCTGGACCCTCTTTGCCTCATTTTGATTTGGATCTTGCTAGTAACTTCATGAAAATATTTTATAGTAATGCAAAATACTAAAAAAATTGACACTGGATATTTTAGGAAGTTAATTTTACCAGACTGGATGCTAATACTGAAGGTGCTAATGGACGTGGATTATTGAAGGCAGTAGAAGATATATTATCTCGTATTTTTATACCAGCATTAAAAAAAATAGATAATGGTTGGGGACAACTCAATGACAAGCGAGCAGGAAACCAAGTTCGAACTGATTTCCTTAATTCATTAGATTCCTTTGTTTCTGTTTTAGTTGGTAAGTAGATACCAATCAGCATTTGAAATGCTAACTGCAAAAATAAGCAGAAAAGTTGATTTCAGGGCCTAATCATGGCAATTAAAGATCCCTCGACAGTTGGAAATCATAAAAGAGCAGGCTGATGCCGCTGTCTTGGCAAAATTTCCCTCATTGCTCCCTGCCTGCCCGTCTTCATTAGCCCACATGGTGCAGAAAATTATTACGTAAAACTCCATTCATTTCATTTTTTAATCATGGCAAATTTAACCAGAAAGAAACTTTATATAAAAAATTAAAGATAAAAATATGAACATATAGTGAGCAGTTGCTTTCTTTGTGCAAGTAGGCCTATATTACTTTCTTATTAGATTATATTATTTTAAAGCAAAGAATTGTCAATATGACTCACAGAGACGAAAATATTGCCACTATCATATTGCCATCCATCACTTCACTATCTCAGGTTAATTTGATGTTCTTCAGGTGCTCAAGAAAGTCTACAACAGAAAGTAGAATTAAAACCATGCGAGGGCTATGATTTAAATAAAATACATACACCCAATGATTATATGACTGTAGCCAACAGTACAGAATCATTAGAAAGTATTGAAGCCTGTATGAGAGTTTGGATCAAACAAATTGAGCAGGTAAGTTATCTGTTGCTAGTGGAACTATAAATGGAATTATGGAAATGATAAAGATGAATTTGTATGAACTTGGAAACCGTTATTCAAGATGAGCATGGCCTTAAACACCTTTTGTTACCTTGTTACCTTTGCACATTGGTGTAACCTTGAACACATTTGTATGACCTTGAATATATTTGTATGACCCTGAACATATCTGTATGACCTTGAACCCTTTTGAATGAAACTTCAGGTGTTAGCTGAAAGTGAACAGATGAGACGTGAAGCTGATGATATTGGTCCACGAGCAGAACTGGATCATTGGAAGAAAAGGATGTCCAAGTTTAATTATTTAGTTGATCAAATAAAAGGCCATGATGTCAAAGCTGTTCTAGGTGTTTTAATGGCCGCTAAATCTAAAATGATCAAGGTATGTGATTTTCATTTGTATTTATTGTGGGACTTTGCTTTCAGCAAAGTCCCAGTTTGTAATCGAAATGTCAATTCTTTTTTTTTTTTTTTTTTTTTTCGATTTTTACACACCTTCCTGAGCTTAGACTACAATAGTTGCAGCAACCATTCAACATTCACGAACCTTAGATATAGGCGACGATGTGCATAAATATATTTTGGATCTTTTTTGCAAAACCGGAAGTGCCACAGTTCAATATATGCAAGAATAGATAATCGGCTCTAGAAGTCGTATTTTTTGGTCGATTTTCTTTGGGTTTGCATTTTTGGAATCTACTGTTAAAATCTGAAAGAATAGCAGTTTCAAAATTTCAAAATTCGAAAATGT
>NW_008709640.1:905462-963224 GCF_000327385.1 Lottia gigantea | reverse complement strand
ATGCTGATAGGTAGACAAAGTTATGACAAAAAAACGAAGAAAAAAAAATCCGGAACAGACGTGAAACTTTGGCCGCCATGTTGATTTTTCTGAAATGATTCGATTTTTATTCAGACATAATGGCTCATCCGATTTAAATGATTTTGGTGTCAAATGAACTTTGATGACCTTGACCTTCATAAGGTCAAAGGTCATTGACCTTAGCTATCAGTTAATACTTTGACATTTGTCCTCCGACATGTACTTCCGGTTTTATAGCTGTCCGAAAACAGCCAAATTCGCAACTTTGGACTGCTCTAGCACGTGACCTAATTAACCTAGAGGGTTAATTTTTTCGGATTCTTAATGTGCTTTTCATGCTCTTTCAAGTGATTTATAACAATCGTTTTTTAAAGCAAAATTGAAATTCGTGAATTTTTCAAATTTGAGTTTTTTTTACAATATTTCTGTTTCTTTGAGCTTGGTGTGTATATATCTTATGACCTATTTTATGTAGAACATTGAAACTTGGAACACAACAAGACAATTTGAATATGAATTAACCTATGACAAAAAAGTTGAGGTGGGCGTGGCACATCCGGGTTGAATTACTAATTGTTTACATTTTGGGAAAGGGGCATAACTCGCATAGGATACATATGTTCAAAAAGGAACTTTGCACACAATTACCTCATGATTTTGGCCAGTTTGTGTTAATAGGTCAATTGTTTCAGCTGTACAGTTCCAAAAAAGGAACGGGTTTTGAAATTTCCATATTTTCAATTTCCTATTTTGACCTTTATTGACTCTTGCTGACCTATATCTTTTGACCTGTATGATGTAGAAGCTTTAAATTTGGAACACAACATAACATTCAGAATATCAATTAACCTATGCAAAAGAAATTGAGGTGGGCGTAGCACATCCGGGTTAAATTACTCATTATTGACAATTATGGCAAGGGACATAACTCGCAACGTTTACATTTGTTCAAAATGGAACTTTGCATACAATTACTTCATCCGTTGAGCCACGTTGTCTTAGAAGTTCGATTGTTTCAGCTTTATAGTTCAAAAAAAGGAACAGGTTTTGAAAATTCAAAATTTTCAATTTTTGACCTTGACCTTTTTTGAACCTGATTTTTGTAGGATCAAAGGTCATTCACATTGGCTATCTATTTATACTTTTATATTTGCTGTCCTATCTCAACTTCCGGTTTTATAGCCGTATATAATTTAAAATTTTGATGACTTGTATCTCGTAACCTTGACCTTTGTTGACCGTCTCCCTTTCAATGTCAAATGTCATTGACCTTGGCTATCTTCTGATACTTTCATTTGTGAGGTCTGTCTACTTCCGTTATAACAATCTTCCAAACAATTCTTCTCAACTTTAGACTGTTCTTGCGCTTGATCTAATTATCGTGGAAGGTTGATTTTTTCAGGGTCTTTTGCATTTTGCTACATTTGCAAAGTCCCACTCTGTGCCACGTGAAATTTTGTTTCTGCTAACTGTCCTTTTGATTGTAAATTCTTTATAGACTTGGCAAGAATTGGATAGAAGAATAACTGATACAGCTAATGAAGCGAAAGATAATGTTAAGTTTTTATATACATTGGAGAAATTCTGTGATCCCTTATATAACAGTGATCCAGTAAGTATATTCGCTTTCTTTATGTAATATCTTTTGAGGCATGATTCTTGTTTAATATTTCAGATAGCTTTTGTCATGTAGCTTGTAAGCTATGGCTATGGTATGGTGTATCTCTATGATCACCTTATTTTTAGGTTGGTATGTTAGATAGTATATCACTATGATTATTTTATTATCCAGGGTGGTATGTAATGTTATGGTATATCATGTTATCTCTATGATTATGTTATATTTTATAGATTGGTATGTTAGTTGTTATATCTCTATGATTATGTTATTTTTTAGGTTGGTATGTTTGATGGTATATCTTTATGATTATGGTATTATTTAGGTCGATATGTTAGATGGTATATCTTTATGATTATGTTATTTTTTTAGGTTGGTATGTTAGATGGTATACCAGGGTTAATCAATGCTATTAGAATGATACATAGTATATCACAATATTATAATACATCAGAAAGAATGACATCACTATTTGTCAAGGTAAATATTGATTGTATTTTCTGCTATGACATATATTTCAAAAATATAAACATGTAAACATTCACATGAGAATGAACTGAGTGTTCCACAGAACCTAATGTTAGTAAGTGCTGAAATCTCTGAGCGTATCAGCTAATTCTGGGTTATCTTCTGTTGAATGGTTGTTCAATTCGATAATAATGGATGTTGCTTTATGAACTGCAGATTTGATCTGCATATGCTAGTTTTCTCCTTCTGATGATTAAGTTGCCCAATTTGTATTATAGATTACCAACCAGATGATTACAGCCTGTAAAGCCTATATCACTAACGACCGATCTGAAACCGTCTGGTCTCAACCTATAGATATTGTTAAAAAGAAATTAAACGACTGTATTCGACTAAATGCTGAATATCAAGATTGTTTTCACAAGACAAAAGCTAAACTAGAAAAGATGCCCAATGAAAGACCTTTTGATTTCTCCGAGATGTATATATTTGGGAAATTTGACACATTTACTCGCCGTTTGAAGAAGATTATTGAAATGTTTGATACAATGGAAATGTATTCACATCTGGCTGAATCCAAAATAGAAGGTGAGACCAAAAGCATTCAAATACTTGGCCAAAATTAATGCAGTACTTCCACTGTTTGTCTGGTTTGTTTGCAGCAGTCAAAATAAATTCTCCAGAAATCTTCAGTAGTTATAGCTTAATGAGTTTTGTTTGATGTGGACAGTCGCTGTCTTCTGGTAATCATGTAAATGAAAAGTTAAATCTACTTGATATTTTAACTCAGATATGGAAACACAGGCCAGCAAGTTCAATGTTATTGTTACTGCTATGAAGAAGAAGCCTTATGATTATTTGGATCAGAGAAAAATGGAATTTGACCAAGATTTTGAAGATTTTAAAAGACAAATTCAGCAGCTACATGTAAGATTTATAGTTAGATTAATGTTTTAGACGTCTGCGCACACATGTATGCAAAATGCCTCATTTTGGTCTTGGCAAACAAGCCAATGAAGGCATATAGTGAACATTTAATGGAATCTTACAATATGGTCAAGCATGTTTTCAGTTTCTAAAAGAAAAAAATTCTTGCAAATGGTCCTTAAATCTAGCCTGTTCAAGACACAGATTTTTTTTGTCACTGAAGGTTTCAGTTCTGCATTTAAAATAATCCTTTTACCTTTCAGTCCAACATACTACAGTTTATGGATAACAGATTTGAAAAAATATCCAGTACTCAAAGAGCCTTAATGTTACTACGTAAGTTTGAGAGACTTAATCTGCCTAATCTGGGAATATCAGACAAATATCAACGTATCTTAAGTCATTATGGTAAAGATATAGAGAATGTATCCAGACTTTACCAGAAAAATAAAACTGATCCACCAGTAGCTAGAGATTTACCACCTATAGCAGGTAAGATGTCTACCATTGTTTTGTATAAAGATAAAATCCTTAGATCCTTCTTTGGCTTAACATTAAGGCAATGGTCTTTTCTTGAATATTAATTAGTAGCCATTTTTAGCTGGATCCACTGGAGTAATGTGGAAAGGTGACTTATTAAACATCACCAGATTTTCTGAATCACGTGTTGACTAAGAATAGAACCCATGACAACCATTTGTTGACTTAAGCAGAAGCAACACTCATTGACGTCTGCTAGCCAGGATCTTTCATGATCTATATTAAAAAAACCAAGCATCATTTCTGAAGACTTATAGGCTAGGTTAAATTAAGGACCCAGAAAATATTGCAAGAGATTCAGAATTTTTAGTTTATTTCCTGCATTACATGATACATATATAGGCATATCAGGTGCCGAAGGATAAGACAAAAAATTGAATACATTTCATATATTAATTAATTTTCAAGGAATAACAACTTTACATTATTCATAGCAAATTGTTTTACATGCGGCCAGATTATAGTCTATGAGTGTTACATTGTTTGATCTATCAGCTCTATTTGTAATACTCTTTCTTTACAGGTAAAATAGCCTGGGCTCGTCAATTATTCAGACGTATACAAGAACCAATGGAAGTATTCCAGGAACACCCTCAAATTCTACAGACCAATGAAGCTAAAAAGATAATTAAGAATTTTAATAAATTAGCTAAAGTTTTGTTAGAGTTTGAAGTTTTGTATCATAGAGGCTGGATTAGACAGGTATGCTTATTGAAATATTAACTCAGTGAAGTTGACATGAGTTCATGAAGGGAGAGGTCAATAAGGAACAAATTCTAGAAAGACCTCTGAAGACAAAATCTTCTGCAAGTATATCAATGAAGAGTACAAAAAGCAATTTATTTCTCATAAAATGTATTTGGTATAATGTTTGTTTTCAGGTGGAAGCTATAAAATCTGGCCTCCAAGCTTCACTTCTGGTACAAGTTGTCCATCCGGAGAGTACTAGTAAAGAACTGTTCCTGAACTTTGACCCTCAGATTTTGTCAATGATAAGAGAAACAGATTGTATGGGTAGACTAGGACTAGATATACCTCCAATGGCTATAAAAATGAGAGCCAAACAAGCTGAATATAAAGATCATTACAATGCTTTACAGGTAATTTGACCATTCCTTTCTCAGTGAGTAAGAAACCAGATTCATATAACATGTTTATTAGGTGGCTATCTTAGAATCCAGTTGACTTTGGAAGTTCAATCATCTTGTGCCCAATTAGTGTAGTTGGATTGTTATCTGCTATAATTTAGATGTCCTGCAATCAAATTTATCTCTTGTTTTTGAAGATTTGAAATTGGTGACTTGAGTTTCAGCCATGATTTATTTCTCTTCTGCCAACTTGTTGCGTGACAGACACGCAAATAACCTTTACAACCAGATGGGAACAAAAATTGGATGTCATGGCTAGTGTCTGTCACCTAGGCTAGTACGTTATTATATGCAGCTTTGAGTTCAGAATGTATTTGCTCTAGCTCTGTCAACTTTGTTCAGTAGTTACTGCTTTCTAACATTGTAGATGATGTTAGATGAGAACCAACGAGTCAGAGCTAAAATACCTGTTGCTTTTGAATCATTGATGGGACAACATTTAGCTCATGTTGATGAAGCTATAGAGCCAGGTATAACAACATTAAACTGGATGTCACTGGGTATTGATGATTATATTAAAAATGTCTATGCTGCTCTAGCTGATCTAGAACTACTGATGGATAGAGCTCATGATGTCACAGAATTCCGTATTGACGCTATCTTGAAAGAAATGGCTTCAACTAAACTGTGTGAACTTCCTGAAGATGAACCATGGACTGTAGAGAAATTCTTAGAAAATACCCAGGTAGGCTATCTATTTATATGAAAAAATTGCAAAGTGTTTAGTCAAGGCCCTTTGCAAAATGATTTTAAATTGGTAAATTGGAAATTGGGGACCGAGGTGAAGAAAAGTAAACTGTTTTGAGCAACGCTATATATTATGATCTTTCAATAAATTCTTGTTATTTTTAGATGTTATGTGCTAAAGGAGCTCAGATTCTCCAAACTAAGAGTCAGACTGTAGAAGAGGCTGCTAATGAATTAATTAATATGCTCGTTAATTCTGAACCTGAGGCAGTAGAAGGTGATGAGAGTGAAGAAGAAGAAGGTAGACAATTTTTTCGGACGAAGCAAAGTAATATACCATATTTTTGTATGCCAGATGTTTCGGATAAGGACAGCTGGTTTTGGAAATTAGGTTTCACTTTCCAGTAAAGGACTTATGGCCTAAGCAAAATCTCTTAAATTTTGATCTTTTCTTTTTTGAACTAATAAGTAAGCAAAATAGCTTATTGACTTTTGATACTTCCAGTAGAAGATTTTGATGACCATGTTTATGTAAATTAGATGCTGTCCCTTCCAGAATATTTTATTATCAATTGATCCACTTTTATCAGCAGGAGAAGAGACAGAGAGAAGTAAATCAGCAGCAGGAAGTCGGCAATCAGCTCGACCATTATCATCTAAAGCTTTGAGTGTAGCCAAGAAGAAACGTGAAATGAGAGAGAACCTGGAAGAATCTGCCATGGAATTACTGATACACTTCAATAACAGAAATCTTGATGCTTTATTACGTGCCACAAGATATACTCTGGAGTCTCTACGTAAACGTATTACATCCAGCTCTATGGCTCACTACATTGGAATGGGTACGTTTTTACTTATTGCTTTTTATTGAAAGTTTCCAGTAACTTGTGATGTTTTGCGGATTTATATATAGAGTTCATAGTAAAGATCAGTATTGGATTGTTTATTTGATTTTAACAGACTCCATTATGAATAATGATTTTCTATTCTTGGTCTTTGTAGGAGATACCTCATATGGAGATAGTAAAAAGGACAGCCGACCATTCTTTAGAACCAGTGCTGTATTAGCTATACCTAATATAGTCATGCAGCCAGCTTTAGATGAAGTCCAACAAGCTTTGAATAAAACAGTTCAAACCATCATCAGTGTCAGTAAGGGAGTCTCCCAATGGAGCAAGGAAAGAAAAAGAAGAGCCAAGCCACAATTGTTGGATGCCTCAATGTCTGGAGTAGGCGAATACTCTTTTGAAAGAAGAGCTAGTGCTATTAGTATGATGTCTGAGGGATCTAAGAGGCTAGAAGGAGAAGCAACAGCTACAAGTCTAACCATACAACAACAGAATAAGAATTATTTTAAGAGTGTGTCTGATAATAAGGAGATCGCTAAATTAGCTTCTTTACTGTCAACATCTATCAACTCAACCAAGAAGGTGAGCAGCCATTATGTTTTTGAATTTTCTATCATAGTGTTCCAACTGTGGTTTGTACCCTATGCTAAATAATGTTATATTCACAAAGACCAGGTAATGTATACCCAAATCTTGGCTGTGAAAATGTGGGGTCTTAACATTGAAATTCTAACAAAGATAAAATCCTTATTATATAAAGTATTTGAGTGTAATTGGTTAAAAAAACTAAATTTAAAATCAATTTTAGTGATTTGACCAATGTTAAAATGATTTTGAGTTGAATTTTTGTGAATGAGGCGTGCCTTTATCTCAGTTAACCCTACATGCCTTACACCATAACTACTGTTTTTCATATGACAGGAAATAACAACAGCTTTAGAGAAGTTTTCTCACTACCATTCTATCTGGGCTAAAGATAGAGATGATGAATTGGAAGAGTTTATGAAAGATGATCCTAAATTATCAGAATTTGAAGCTAAGATACACCATTATAATGAACTAGAGAAACAGATCATGAGTGAACCTGAATATTATGATGTTGGTGCCATTGCTCTTTATACAGGTAGGTGTAACATTCTCACCTCCTAAATTAGAGAGTGTTGAGTTTGAGCACCTCTAACAAAGAAATGATAAAAAAAACATATTATTAACTATGTGGTAATTGTAAACTTGATGTCAAATTGACAAACTCAGTTGCAGATAGATATCAGGTATCCTGCAGAAGTGATCATGGTTGAACTGAATTTAAGAACTATTGAGTAGTGTTGCTTTTGACTGATATAGAAACGATCTCTGACTCCTTGGTTTCCATCATTATTTATCACTTCTTCTTTTGTGTGATGTAAGGTGTTTAATGATATGCCTGGTTAAAACACTCAGCTCTGTCAACTCTGTCAATAAGAAAACTTATGTAATGCAGAGCTTATTCCACCGAAATTCATCTACGATTAGGTACTATTCCATCTCTGTATTCCAATTGGTATATTTTACAGAAAAGTTAAAACTAGGATTAACAACAGAAACTAGAGCATGGAGATTACACTATGGTAAAGCTTGTGATAATAAATACCAGAATGAAATGGAAGAGATATTCAACTTTATTGAAGATATGACCAAACGTCTAAATAGACCTATTAAAGATTTAGATGATATCAGATTCTCTATGCAAGCTCTGAAAGAAATTCGTGAAAATGAAATAAGAATTGATATGAGCCTTGCTCCGATTGAAGTAAGTTCATCATCATTTTACAACTAATACATCTTTAAATCTTTGACATTCTGAAAATAAGACAACTGAGTCATAGCACACAGGGAATTTTTTTGTTCCATATCAGCTCCACCAAAGTTCATCTTTGACTGTGGGAAACCTTAAAAATCTTAAGTAAGCTTATGCTTTAAACTGGTCTCAAGGTTAGCAAGCAAGCATCTGAGTCACCCAATTTACCCATGTAGACTGGAAAAAGAAGTCTTAAACATTACTATTTTGACTATTTCAGGAATCCTATGCATTAATGAATAAACATGATTTACCAGTGGTTAAAGAAGATGCTGAGAAATGTGACACTATGAGATATTCCTGGGAGAAACTGAATGCCCAGGCTTCAACTGTACAATCTCATCTATTAGAAATACAACCTAATTTCCGTGGTAACCTGATAGAGAATGTAAAAATATTTATTGAAGATTGTGATAATTTCTATGATGATTATGACAAGGTAAAAATAATTTCACTAATCAGTTTTGTCACTGACTTTTTGAGCCCAAAACTTTGCTATAACCAAAGTAGTATTCATTAATTTGTAGAAAAAGGCCTTATCATTGGATAGTTTATCTTTTTTGGATAGTAGCCTTCTTTGGACAGCATTTTAAATTAGACAGTATTTTACATTGGACGGTTTAACAGTATCTCACATTTAACAGTATCTCACATTGGATAGTATTTTACATTGGACAGTATTTGAAATTGGATGGTATTTTACATTGGACAGTATTTGAAATTGGATAGTATTTTACATTGGACAGTATTTGAAATTGGATAGTATTTTACATTGGACAGTATTTGAAATTGGATAGTATTTTACATTGGACAGTATTTGAAATTGGATAGTATTTTACACTGAATAGTATTTTACACTTGTGACAATTTAGTATTTTAAAATACAATTTTTTTTGAAAAATAAGTAAAAGTAAAAACATAAGCCATAGCAAGCTTATGATAAAATAAAGTCTCCCATTGGATGTGATATGTTGATTTCTTTGCAATGGTAGAATTCTATTTTGAGTCTTGTAATGTTCTTTGTTTTGTAGAATGGACCAATGGTGCCAGGCGTGGAACCAAGAGAAGCCTCAGATAGATTGATAGTATTTCAAAATCAGTTTGATACATTATATCGTAAATACCAGACATATACTGGGGGTGAAGAATTATTCGGTCTACCAGTTACTGAGTACCCTCAACTCCATACTATCAGAAAGGAGTTAAATCTACTACAGAAATTATATGGTTTATATAATGATGTTATTGATACAGTACATGGTTATTATGATATTCTATGGCAGGAAGTCAACATTGAGAAGATCACTCAAGAACTACAGGATTTCCAAACCAGGTATTGTCATGTTTTTGTTTTCTTGTTTTCAAGGTAAAAGAAAGAAACAACTATATTTTACAAGGGTAACAACTTAGGTTCACAGTTATGAATCCTTTGTGCCAGCTGGTCCTTGGTCAAACCTCTCGACATTGATCTCTCCTGGATCATCCATACCCATTTACAGCTGGGTCGACTGGGATAATGAGTGAAGATGACTTATTCAAGGTCATCGGACTATCACACGCCCATCGAGATCGAAAATTTCTGAGTAACCTACCGAACCTTACAGAAATGTGTTTGCATTGCACTTGATTCTTGTCAACTTTCTGAGCAGACATCACCATGTGAAAATTTCAAATTGAAAAAAACAGCAATACATAAATGTTTCTACCGACGTAGCAGATTATTTTGATGCGGATGTCAACCCCCGAAATGGCAACAATAAGGCGTGCAATGACGTAAGTTGTTGACTAAATTTCAGGTGCCGAAAACTACCAAAAGCTTTAAAAGACTGGCCAGCTTTTGATGATTTGAAAAAGACTATTGATGATTTTAATGAAATGGTACCATTGTTAGAATTAATGGCTAATAAAGCCATGAAGAATCGGCATTGGCAGAGAATGTCAGACTTGACATCTCATGTATTTGATATTGAAAGTGAAGCCTTTACCTTGAGGAATATATTAGAGGCACCATTGTTGAAATATAAGGAAGAGATAGAGGTAAAGATTTGTTGATTTTCTTTTAGCTTTCTCATTCTGAAATTGTCCAGGCTGCAGACATGGAAGTTCAGCCATGATATTTTATATTTTATTCCATAGAAAAATTTCCAGTAAAATGTTCCTGGATTATTCCATTGGTCTAGAGTTTTAGTCAAATAACCTTAACGAATAAGAGTGCAACAGCAATAAATACTTTAGCAAGTGTTGCATGTCTGTCCTTTTGAAACATGGTTGCCACTCTGCATCTGGGTTTGTCAACTCGACATCTCTTTCATTGAGTTCACATAACTAATAATGTTTCTTTGTTACACATATTGTACATACATGTTTCGAAGAACACATCTTAAGCGTACAATGTAATTAATTTGCAAATGGCTACTTTCAGGATATCTGTATCTCAGCTGTGAAAGAAAAAGATATTGAGGCCAAACTGAAACAAGTTATTGCTGATTGGAGCAGTAAGGAGTTTACGTTTGGAAGTTTTAAGACTCGTGGGGAACTACTATTGAGAGGTGATACTACATCAGAAATTGTTTCTATCATGGAAGATTCGCTTATGGTTCTTAGCTCATTGCTGAGTAACAGGTGAGGCAGAATTTTAAATCCATTTATTTTGGGAGTAAATTGTCAGTCTTGATATTTTACCAAAATTGTTTCATCAATATTGCCTGCCACTTTTTAGCTGAAACTAACCTGTATCACTTGTAAAAGTAAGGAATCATTATCATAAGACACTTTGCCTGATTGCACACTGCAAGTGTCTTAATTAGCCGAGTCAAGTGGAAAAAGTAAAATGTAAAACTCTCTTTCTCTTAAAAGTTTTTCCAATTTTATATGCTTTTCCTCTTTTTCAGATATAATGCACCATTTAAAAAGAATATACAACAGTGGGTACAGAATTTAACTAATTCATCAGAAATCATTGAGAATTGGATGACTGTACAGAATCTCTGGGTCTATCTAGAAGCTGTATTTGTAGGAGGTGATATTGCTAAACAACTGCCTAAGGTATGTACATGATTTTCTTAAGTGTTGAATTACTCTTGAGTTATTCCATGCTTATCTGAAAGAAGAACACTGAACCTGAAACAATTTATTACAATTTCAGGAAGCTAAAAGATTCAGTAATATAGATAAATCTTGGGTTAAAATAATGACTAAAGCTCATGAAACACCACAAGTTGTACAGTGTTGTGTTGGAGATGAAACATTGATGCAACTACTACCACATTTATTAGAACAGTTAGAACTCTGTCAAAAATCACTCACTGGGTAAGTTTTAGTATATCTTTAACAATATAAGTTAACTTATACTAAGTTTTGAAAAAATATAAGGAAATAAAATTTGCATTTGAACTTAATAATTTGGTTGGATTTTTGCATATTGACAACTTAAAATAGTACATGGTGTATATAAATTTTTTGAAATACATTACCAAGAATACTTCAGCAGTATAAATCTAAATTTGACTCATTGAGAGCTTATCAATCCAAAATAATTCAGCCTTTTTCTATAAGAAGCACATGCTTTACAAAACATATCCAAGAATGCTTATGGCATTTGTATCTTTTCCACTACAGATGTCAATCAAATGTCTTATATTTCAGAATGTGATATTTATGTTTGTTTGTATTTTATCTTTGTAGATATTTGGAGAAGAAGAGACTTTCCTTCCCCAGATTTTTCTTTGTGTCTGATCCAGCTCTGTTAGAGATATTAGGACAAGCTAGTGATCCTCATACCATCCAGGCTCATCTACTCAGTATATTTGATAATACCAAACGTGTTAAATTTCATGATAAATTTGTTGATAATATCTTATCTATTATATCATCTGAAGAAGAAGTTATCGAGGTAAAATTTTTGATTTTATTAAGCAGGATAACCAGCTGATAAAGCTCAATTTCAGCTTTTTGTTCTACTTTCACTTCCATCATTCAGTATTGGACGAAACTAGACTGTGTCCCTTTAAGACCTGAAATTGTTCCAAGTATCTGTGCTCAATGTTAGTGCGTCTGCTGTTTACTTTAGCTGTCTGCCTTTCACAGCTCTTATTCTCCTTGGAATGCAAAGTTGAAATATCTGCTAGGAATCTAATGCCTATATCAATGAGGTTGAATTTCTTTTTCAAAAACCAAATTTTTTGATCACAGTGAAAGGATTTTTGAAGGTTTGTTTTTTTGTAATTTTAAAGTAAACTTTATTGAATGTTTCCTATATTTATATTGTAGCTAGAGAAGCATGTCAAGGCAGAAGGCAATGTGGAAGTATGGTTGATGTCATTATTACAAATGTCTCAGAAATCAGTACATGGTGTCATCAGAACAGCTGCTATGGCTATACAAGATTCAAGCTTTAATTTATTAGAGTTTCTTAACATGTTCCCAGCACAGGTATGTTGAGATTGCCTTCAATTTGAAAATAGTGCATCTTAAACCAAGATAGTTGTATTACTATTTGTTTTGTCAGCTGATAGAGGTAGAATATATTATGGAGGATTATTAGATGCAACTGCAAGTTCGTCATTACCATATTTCCTCTGATGTCTTTTTATAAGTTGTTGCTTTGCCTGGACGATCGAACCATTTATGTATCATATTATAGGATAGAAAATCAAATTTATCAAAACTAAGTATATTTTTGTTGTTATAGATTGGTCTGTTAGGAATACAGATGATATGGACAAGAGATTCTACAGAAGCTTTAACTAATGTTAAATATGATAAAAAGATCATGGCTCAAACCAACCAGGCTTTCTTAGATCTGCTCAATAAATTAATAGCACAGACAACACAAGAACTAAGCAAACGTGACAGAACTAAATTTGAAACGTTGATTACTATACATGTACATCAAAGAGATATTTTTGATGAATTGGTAAGTTAATTGGATGTGGTCTGTAATTGATGGAGGATTGGTGATTTTAGCCATGACTTGCTGGACCAGATCCTGAAGTTGCCACAAAAGTACCCCCTTATTTTCCAATCTGTTTTTCCAGAATGAGATTTGCGGACACAAAAAAATTTTTAATGGTACTGCCCATCTCTTGAAGCCCTGGAATGTTAAGTTTTAGTAGGGGTTATTCTCTGTTATTTACAACTTTCTATTCTGAAGAAGTATTATCAACCATCAACATTTGGTCCACAAATCTGAACAAAACATTTTTTTTTTCACTTGTATTTGTATTCAAATTTTGACATTTTGTTATTTTCAGTGTAGAAGAAATATCAAGTCACCCATGGATTTTGAATGGTTGAAACAGTCCCGATTTTATTTTATAGAAGACCAAGATAAATGTCTTATATCTATCACAGATGTTGATTTTATCTATCAAAATGAATTTCTGGGCTGTACTGAACGTTTGGTTATCACACCTCTAACAGATAGATGTTATATTACTCTAGCTCAGGCTTTGGGTATGTCTATGGGAGGTGCTCCTGCTGGTCCAGCTGGTACTGGTAAAACAGAAACAGTTAAAGATATGGGCAGATGTCTAGGAAAATATGTAGTGGTATTTAATTGTTCAGATCAGATGGATTTCAGAGGATTGGGTCGTATCTTCAAAGGTATGCTATTCGTGTAATTGAATTTCAGTTTTCAGATGAGACTCTTCATGATAATCTGCCCAGTGCACTGTCTTGTGCGGAATTATTGATACAATAAATACTAGCGAATACAAGTACCTGTAGTAGTCCTTACAAGAAAAATTCAGATACAGAATTCTGTATTTTGAAACAACTCTGTAGCTCTTCTAAAAATTATGGGGCCGCTTGATTAGTGAGTTCTTCAAGTTCGGGATTTATGGAATCAACAGAACGTTCAATAAAACAAGTTGGAACAGAGTTTAGAATACGTTCTACATGAGCCGAAAAAAAATAGTAGGTGCAGACAGAATTCAAAAAGCTTGAGAAGGAAATAAAATTTTAAAAAATTGGAATGTGACATATCTACTTTCATACAGTTTAGTTGGGGCCAGAGCCTGTTCAGAACGAGCATCACCTTACAGACATTTGTTTTTTCCATTCACTGGACTCATTTTAATTTGTCCATTATTTGAATCTATTTCAGGACTGGCCCAGTCAGGATCATGGGGATGTTTTGATGAATTTAATCGTATTGATTTGCCAGTATTATCTGTAGCTGCCCAACAGATTGCTATTGTACTCAGCTCTAAGAAAGAGAGAAAGAAGAATTTTATATTTACTGATGGTGATAATGTAGAAATGAATCCTGAATTTGGTATTTTCTTAACTATGGTATGTTTCTTCTCTTCAATTCATAAAAGTTGAAAATTCTTCAAATGGAAATACCGAACGAATATCAGCTATCACTAAGTGGTCATATTGAAAGGGATGCAAAATTCCAATAGCAGTGTGGTATCTTGTGTGTAATGAATAACATTTTCCTTCTTTCTGTATTTTAGAACCCTGGTTATGCTGGTCGTCAAGAGTTACCAGAGAATTTAAAGATTAATTTCCGTACGGTTGCTATGATGGTACCAGATAGACAGATTATTATACGTGTCAAGTTAGCTGCCTGTGGTTTTATTGATAATATTGTATTAGCTAGAAAATTCTATACTCTATATAAACTTTGTGAAGAACAACTCACCAAACAGGTAGGGTCACTTGAATTTTATCTCAAGGTGAACTGTTACCATGGAAATAAAATTAAAAGTTGTTCTTTATATTGCTATATCATTTATAAATCTCTTCAAAATTTAGAAATTTAATTTTCACAGACAAAACCTCCTATATTTATTATAACTGAAGATTTAGTTGACAGAAATCCAATACCAGATTAACTTTTGGAAGAACTGGCCATAGCAGCAGAATTTTGCTTATCTTGAGGAGGATTTGAACCCAGAGCACTTAATCGCTTATCTGAGGAAATCCAACTACCAACTAAGCTATTCAGCTGAGTAATTCCAAACTATGTGATTCATTTTTGCAAGCGTATTAGTCTTAATGACGTTTTGAGGGAGAATTGCCTCTTTGAGAGAGTCGGAAAAATAGTATAATAGTTTTTGTATTGGTTAAGATAAAATTTACCTTTGACTTTTTTCTTTCAGGTCCATTATGATTTTGGATTGAGAAATATTCTGTCAGTATTGAGAACATTAGGAGCCAACAAACGTCTGAATCCAACTGATACAGAACAAACCATTGTCATGAGAGTTTTACGTGATATGAATTTATCTAAACTAGTTGATCAAGATGAACCATTGTTCTTATCATTGATCAATGATTTATTCCCTGGTATAACACTAGATAAAGCAGGATATCCTGAACTAGAGAAAGCAATAGCTGATAATGTAGCAGACGCCAAGTTGATCAATCATCCTGCCTGGTCACTAAAACTGGTTCAGGTCAGTTCAATTGTATTGTAATTTAGTTGGTAGATGTTAACATCTGCTTTGAGCTGCAATTTGACATGAAATGCTAAAAAGAAAATTTCTTACCAAGAGAATTCTCAGAAATAGATCTCTATTTGACAAACTCATTTTAAAAGATTCAGATGATTCGAAAGAGTATAAGCAAGCCATTTTGTTCTGTTTTACAAGGATTTACCAAATTCACAAATCAGTTATAAAATGAAGGTCAAGCAAAAATAGAAATACAAGTTGTTTATTTATAGTATGATGTTTCAAGGATCATGGTTTAAATGTTTTCATTTGTTTTCTAGTTGTTTGAGACCCAGCGTGTACGTCATGGAATGATGGCGCTAGGTCCTAGTGGAGCCGGTAAAACATGCTGTATACATATGTTAATGAAAGCTATGTCTGATATTGGGGAACCACATAAAGAATGGCGTATGAATCCTAAAGCTATCACAGCACCTCAGATGTTTGGTCGACTAGATGTTGCTACCAATGATTGGACTGATGGTATTTTCTCTACTCTATGGAGGAGAACTACAAGAGTCAAGAAAGGTAGGCTACTTTATCAATTTTCTTTTTTTCATTTCGGACCATCTGATTTTTTTTCTGTGATCAGACTGTCAATAATCATAACAATTGGACGAACTTTCATCTATTGTGTTCGACTGCTGTTTTGGTTACATTGTTTTTTTTGTTCTACCTGTACTTTTGTAAAACAGTCTTATCTATCAAACCAGTTTAGGTCTTTATAAGAGAAATCAAAAAATCAAGGCTACTTTTTTTGGAGCATTAAAAAAATATAGTGAGAAAAACCAATGCAAAAGGCTTCATTTTCTGATAGAAATACTGGCTTATGAAAACCACAATATATGTTTTTATGATTATTTTTCAGGAGAACATATTTGGCTGGTATTAGATGGACCAGTAGATGCTATCTGGATTGAGAATTTAAACTCTGTATTAGATGATAATAAAACATTAACTTTAGCTAATGGTGATCGTATACCTATGGCACCAAACTGTAAAATTATATTTGAACCTCATAATATTGATAATGCCTCGCCTGCCACTGTCTCTAGAAATGGTATGGTTTATATGAGTAGTTCTGGTTTACATTGGGAACCCATTTTGAAGGTAAATTAATTTCATTAAGGTTGAATTTTTTTTTATGTGAACAGTTAAGCAAAAGATGCATAAACCTTGTATAACATTTATTGTTGGTTTCAGGGTTTTGGTTAAGCACCTACATCTACAGCCTGAATTAGGCACAATATGTTTTTTGTCACATTTCAATTTAATTATGATCCTTCAAAATGGCTGATTTTCTACCTTCTTTATTTTCAGGGATGGTTACTATCTAGACCATCATTTGAAACTAATATTATACTAGAACTATTTCAAACCTCATTCCCAGCTATTTTACGTTATGCTGTACAGAATCTGGTATTTAAAATGGATGTTCTAGAAGCCTTTATTATAGCACAGGTAAGTTTTATTACACTTAAAGACTTTGATATTGTCTGTTGAAATAAACATAACAGTACACCATTTTAACTGTGGCTGAAAGAGTCAAAAACAGATCATGTAACTGTGACTTTTGTTCTGTAGTCAGTTTACACTGAAATCAAATAAATGTGAATTGCCTTTTACACCCTTCCATCTGCATGTTTGTGACTGAATTAATAAGTCTTTTCTCGCTACAAGTGCCCTCAAACCATAGTGATTACCAGTTGCGTATGGTTGCAAATAATGAAAGCATCTCACAACAAAATTATATGAGGTTTATCATGGTGGATATTCTTATTCGCAACCATACACAATTTTTGGTGATCACAATTGTGTGCGGGCCACTGAGATCTCAATGGGGCTTCTGCAACACAGACAATATTATTTTGTATTTCAGGCAACTAAGTTGATGTCTGGTTTAATACCAGTTAAAGATGAAAAAGAAGGTCATTATAGTCAAGAACATTATGAAAGACTCTATATATTTACTGTCATGTGGAGTGTTGGAGCTTTCCTAGAGTTAGATGATCGAGCTAAATTAGAGGAGTTCATCAGGAAGAATGAAGATTTTAAATTAGATTTACCAGATATACCAAGCGGTTCTGATGCCACCATCTTTGATTACTGTGTTGATGCTGATGGTAAGTTACTATTTTCCGTGCAATTCCTTGATTAACTATAACTGTCATTAATGGTCATTAAGATCTTCATAGGCATCCATGATACATCTTTATATTGTCTGGGAAGAAGCTAAATATAACAAAAAGAATTTGAGTTCCTTCATGTACATGAATCACATTTTCAATGGTTTCTTTAATAAAACTTGAGATCAGATAAGTTTTCTGTAGTTCTTCCTGTAAAACTGAGGTCAGTCAAATATTCTTTGGCAGCCATTAAATTGTTAAGAACGTTAATAATTATCCTAGGGTGAAAAAAAAGGTATGAATTCCAAAAATGAATTAAGAAAGACTTGTTATTTAGTCTATCAAAGTTTTGTTTAATTCTGAAATGATGAAGTTAAAACCTTATTGTAGACGGTTACCGTTACTCTCAATTTGCAGGGAGCTGGATTCACTGGAACCAAAAAGTAAAAGACTATACTTACCCATCTGATTATACACCAGAATACTGTAATATATTGGTACCTAATGTAGATAATGTCCGTACAGAGTTTCTGATACATACTATCTGTAAACAAGAGAAAGCAGTACTATTAATTGGTGAACAGGGTACCGCTAAAACTGTTATGATTACTAACTATATGAATCAGTACAATCCAGAAGAACATCTTGCTCAATCTGTTAACTTCTCTTCTGCTACAACACCATTGTTGTTCCAGGTATGTCTTATCCTGTCATCTTTCTTCAATCATTCTTTGGAGTTTTACTGTTGCATGCAGTACCAGCTCTTTGCTCGTGATGCAAGTGGATGCAATTTTGAGATTACATATGTCAAACTTTATCAATTACTAATTAAAAAAAAAAATTAATTTAATTTCTCTGCGTTATTTTACTCAATCTAAATCTTAAGACATTTAAAAACAGACATGTTCAATAATTCAAGCAGTCAAATGCTCTTTTCATTAAGATATAACACCATCATGCTTGTGGAATTCTTGGATTCTCTGACTAAAATTGTTATCCGATTAGGCCAACATGATCAAAAAAAGTTTAAAATATCCCATTTTGTTCCCTTTCCATGACAACTTTTCTGTCTTTTGTACAGAGAACTATAGAAAGTTATGTAGACAAGAGAGTAGGTACAACCTATGGTCCACCAGCAGGAAAGAAAATGACTGTATTTATTGATGATATTAATATGCCAGTTATTAATGAATGGGGAGACCAGATAGCTAATGAAATAGTAAGACAACTGATGGAAACTCATGGATTTTATAACCTAGAGAAACCTGGAGATATTATTAACCTAGTTGATATGCAGGTAGGTACAAGTTATGTTTAATTCTTGATGGTTTTTAATTCCCAAAACTGTGTTTTAAATTGACCATAGCTCATCTCATGTTGGAGACTCAGATGACGGTTATTCAAGCTGCTTTGGATGTTGAATTCCCAGTGGTTTGTTATCTAAGTTGACTGCTTGTGCAATGCATTTATGCTTTATGCATATTCTTTTGGTTTATTCCCATTGGCTTATTGCAGATATTTTGCATACGGTACTCTTCTTTAATGTCTGCTACACTTTTTCAGTTCTGTGCTGCTATGATTCAACCTGGAGGAGGTAGAAATGATATACCACAAAGACTGAAACGTCAGTTTGCCATCTTCAACTGTACACTACCCTCCAATTCCTCCATTGATAAAATCTTCTCAGTTATTGGTTGTGGTCATTTCTGTGCTGAACGAGGATTTACTGAAAATGTGAGAAATTTGGTCAAACAACTGGTTCCTGTAACTAGAAGACTATGGCAACTCACAAAGGTAAGAATCTTTTAAACATAGAGAACTCAACACTTATTAGAGGTCATATTCCTAGCGAGGGTTGGCTTTAAAAGTTACTTGTAGGTACATTCTTTAGTCTAACTCCATTTAAGTGTTTGATTGTTTTAATCTAGATATCAGTCTGTTTTTTGTTTTAAGGATTCTGATAGGCTCCACAAAGTTCCTCTGTAATATATGATTGCTTTTTTACGCTAACTGAGCCATTTCCTGGCCTGTAATATCATAACATACTGAATGCATTATTTTGTTGTAGATTAAAATGTTACCAACACCAGCTAAATTTCACTATATATTCAATCTGCGTGATTTATCTAGAATCTGGCAGGGGATGTTGAATACGGAATCCTCTGTTATAACCTCACCTGAATTATTAATGGGATTGTGGAAACACGAATGTTGTCGTGTTATAGCTGACAGGTTAAATTCTTTTATTTGATCAAAGATTTCAAAGTTTTAGAAATGAAAGTGTTTTTCAGATTGATTTCTTAAAGCTTAAGGGAATTGAGAATTAAATGAAATGGAATTTGTCTTCATGACATTCATGTAGATCTTGACAGCCAATGAGAGCCGACCTTTATATTTATAAACTTTTGTTCCAAGAAATTTACGTAACATGGAGTCGCCAAACATTTGGGTGAGGCCAGAAATTCAGTTACAAAAGAAAAAAGAATTTCAAGTTTTTCACATAACAAATATGATTTTCCCCTGTTCTATTGTTTAGCCGGCATTTAAAACAGGGCTGTTGATTTGGCTTTATTTCCAACCAGGCCGGGAAAGGGTTGCTCAAATGACCGAGAACATTATTCCTTTCAGGACATCAAGAATAGAATTAATTAAAAAGGATACAAATAACAACATTTTCTCTGAAAAACACTTTCAAATTTCATGAATAAATTATGTATAAAAGATATGTAAACCAATGTTTCAATGAATTATAATGATATTTTGTGGCCTATATAGATTTACAGATGTTGAGGATTTTAATTGGTTTAGTAAAACAATGTCTCGAGTGACAACAGAGGATTTAGGGGACAATTATGCAGCCATGGTTGAAAAATTACATTATTATGTTGATTTTATGAGGTACAGTGAAAAGAGTCGCTCAATATTTGCACGAGTGGAACTTTAGTTTGCTTCTTGCACTTTGCACTGGTTTTTTTTTTATCTTAATAGATGTGATTTAATATGTTTGCTCTTTCTCTTCCAAATTATCGGGCTTTTGTTTTTAAAATAAGCAAAACACATATATTTGTTACTAGGTTACATAAAAAAAATCATAAATTTTAAGGAATGCAATCATCTGATTGAATTTTCATTAGAATTGTATTAACCAATCAGATTATTGTATTGGATTTTTGATAAAATTCAATTATATTAAATGCAGCTAGGGACTGTTAAAATAGAGAAAAAGCAAACATTAAGCATGACCTTGCCTATTTTATTAACGGTGTGGCTACTAATATGCTAATTAGGTTTGTGAACCCAGAAGACACAGCCTGGATTGACAAGACGTTGAAACGTATTGTTGCAGAAGATTTAGGAGAAGATCATTTAGATCTGGTCAACCCAACGTTGTATTTCTCAGATTTCCTGAGGTATATTTCTTATTATCCTACAATTTTATGTTGGTTGAGCCTGGGATAGATGGACCTTTGGTGTGCTGAAAAAATAGGCCAAGTTGCAAATGTAATGCAAATTTACCCTGACCACTCTGAAAGTAGGAGTGGCCTTTGATCGACATATTAAGTCCCGCCCTTAGCATATTTTGCATCTACTTACAAGCGTTTTGGTCCATATTAAATAAAACCTAAGACCCTAGCACACTCCTGGTCTGAAGTCTGCCTTATTTGCCTTTATTAAGCTACAGCCATTAAACCTCGCCCCGTATTTTTTTTGCTGGATTAAACTCAAATTAACGGCATGCAAAACATTTTATTTAGTCCTTCACGTTAGATATGTTGCTTTTTATCTAGATTAGAGTCTGAAGAATTCAATTTGCCTGTGTTTGTGTGTTTACTAACGAAATTATCTTGAATAAATTGCATGCATTCTTACCAGATATCCTAATGGTCTGTCCCACAAGGATGTAAACTCAGCTCACATTTCAATTAACATCTTTCCAATTGGCATTATGATCTTAAACAATTAAAATTTGGATCTCATTCTTCAGCATAGCAACAGAAATGTGTTGTTGATAATGAATAATGTTTACTTGTTGATTGATTTCTAATTGATTCATCATAAATTTCATTTCTAGAGATGCTCCAGAAGCTACTGGTGATGAACCAGATGATGCAGATTTTGATATGCCCAAAGTATATGAACCAGTAAGTATAATGGAAGATCAAATGATTGTCGAGAGTGGAAGATTCAACTGCTTCTCAATATATGAATTATAACAGATATATGGAATCGAACTTGTTAAATTTGTGAAAATCTGGTTGTAAATTGATAGTTTGGGAAAGATCTTATTCAACAAACTTGTCAAGAGAGACAAGAACTACATGAAAATAAGGGAACACATCTTTAATATAGCTATTAACCAAAGTTGGTATGTAGGGAATTGCTTCTAATTGAACTTGTAACTTGGTTTATTTTAGATTGAGTCTTTGGATCAGTTAAAAGAAAGATTAAGTATGTTTCTACAACAGTATAATGACAGTATACGTGGAGCTGGTATGGATCTAGTATTCTTTAACGATGCTATGATACATTTATTGAAAGTATCAAGAATTATAAGAACACCAAGAGGTCATGCTTTATTAGTTGGTGTTGGTGGTTCTGGTAAACAATCTCTAACTAGACTGGCATCATTTATAGCTGGTTATAAAACATTCCAGATTACATTAACCAGGTATGTTTAACCAGTTTCATTAGACCAAATAAAACTCTATTTTATTTTATTTATCAGGAATGTTCTATACAAGTTTCATTTGTCTTTGCAGAGAATCATAGGTAGTTCTATCTTTCAGGGCTTAGCTACAGAGGTTTTTACATATCATATTGATTTGATATTGCAATTTGCCTTTCATTCTTCTCAAAATCCACTTTAACTCTTGATTTTTACATTCTTTCGATAAGATTTTTGAATGATGGAATTGTCTTGCTTGTACTTGCCTTAATGGCCAAAGATGTACAGTAACCTTTCTTATTCAAAATATTTCTACTGGATAATCAAGATTTCAATCTGACATCTGCTTATAAGAATGACTGAACTTTTTTCAGATCCTACAATGTATCTAACCTACTAGAAGATCTAAAATACCTGTACAGAACGGCTGGACAACAGGGAAAGGGAATCACCTTTATATTTACTGATCAAGAAATAAAAGATGAAGGTTTCCTGGAATATCTGAACAATATGTTGTCATCTGGTGTGGTAAGTTTATATAGTTCTTCAAACTGTACACTTTTGATTCAAAATTCAGACACAAGTTTGGCTTTATGGATACCAAAAAGTTAGCAAAGTGTTCTATATGCTATTTTAGTTCAGTATACTTGATTTGAACAAACACAATTTGAATTGCAGGTTGCTAATTTATTTGCCCGTGATGAAATGGATGAGATTTTGGGTGAATTAGTACCAATAATGAAGAAAGAGTTTCCACGACGACCACCATCCAATGAAAATCTTTATGAATACTATTTATCAAGAGTGAGAAATAATCTACATATCTCACTGTGTTTCTCTCCTGTAAGTTTATTTCATTTCTTTTTTGCAATTTCATTTCTTTATGGATGGATGGTGGCATCGAGTTCAATGTTTTCTCACTAACCTAGAGCACCATGGTTCGATTCCAGCATTGGTCAAGATGATACCTTTGAATTTTTGAATCTTGCTGCTTCATCGGTGGTGTAAAAAACTTTTCTAAGATTGTTGAAAAATTGTTGCTTTAAGTTTGCTGAATTTTTGTCATGGATATATAGCTCAGTTTCTTTTTTTCATATCATCCTGAGAAAAGCTGGGTGTATCATTTTTGTTAGAATGTATGAAACTTGATGATAATATTAACTGTGTTTGTTTATAGGTTGGTGAGAAATTCCGTCAAAGAGCCTTGAAGTTTCCAGGATTAATTTCTGGATGTACTATGGATTGGTTCCAGAGATGGCCCAAAGATGCTTTGATTGCTGTAGCTCACCATTTCCTGTCAGAATTTGAGATTGTATGTAGTGAAGAAGTAAAACTACAAATTATACATTCTATGGGTACAATACATGATGGTGTTGCTGAAAATTGTACTGATTATTTCCAAAGGTAAGCAAGAAATAAGTCTAAATAATGGAATTTTAATCAAATAGTTATTGTCTTTTTGTTGTATATTTTGTCTGAAACAGTTTGGAAGTGTGAGTAGAAAGTTTTTAAGTTTGTTTCAGAGAAAACATTTTACAACTTCTATTGTATTTACCATATAATTGTGAATATAATGCACATACCCTCTAGTATATCAAGAAATATCTCTGTCACTGTACCCTGTCCTGATGAAAAAAGTTGGCATAGCTCAGACACCATACATCACACTGTTCATATACTGGTATCTTATTGAAAGAAAATGACGGACATCATTACATTAGTTTGAAATAACGTGTTGTGCTAACTGATGATTTGTTTCTTATAGGTACCGTCGCTCCACTCATGTCACACCCAAATCATACTTATCATTTATCAATGGTTATAAAACTATTTATGCCAATAAGAAAATGGAGATTGGTGAATTAGCTGAAAGAATGAATACAGGTTGGTCAAATTTAAACCTAACTTAAGATTAAAATAGACATGCCAGATAAAAGGTTTTAGCATGAGCCAAGCAATAATGCTACACATGATTTTGCTTGGTGATATTTATGATAAATATGTTTTCTTTGCTAAAAATTGTTATCTATTTTGAAGGTTTGTCCAAGTTGATAGAAGCATCTGAAGCAGTAGCAGAGTTGAAGGTGGAGTTAGCTGAAAAAGAAAAAGAACTAGCTATAGCATCAGAGAAAGCTGAGAAAGTCTTAAAAGAAGTAACAGTTAAAGCACAAGCTGCTGAGAAAGTTAAAAACCAGGTGCAGAAAGTAAAAGATAAAGCTCAGGCTATTGTAGATATGATTGATAGAGATAAGGAAGTAGCAGAACGTAAATTAGAAGCTGCTCGACCTGCTCTAGAAGAAGCTGAAGCTGCCTTAAATACCATTAAACCAGCTGATATTGCTACTGTGAGAAAACTGGGTCGACCACCACATCTTATTATGAGAATCATGGATTGTGTATTGTTATTGTTCCAAAATAAAGTTTTACCAGTAACTGTGGATGCAGATAAACCAGAATATATCAAACCATCTTGGGGAGAATCTTTGAAGGTAGTTAATCATTTTATCTCAGATATTCTCTATATTTATGACATACCTTTTCAGTTCTATTGTCTGCTGGATGTCAATGTTTCTCAATGAAAAGTATTGTCCAAAAATTCCCATTGCATACCTATCGCATACCTATCGCATACCTATCGCATAGGCCTTACTCATCACATACCTATCGCATACCTATCGCAGAGGCCTTACTCATCACATACCTATCGCATAGGCCTTACTCATCACATACCTATCGCATAGGCCTTACTCATCACATACCCATTTTTCTTTATATGCATTTCATGGTTTTCACCTATTTTCATCAGTATATTTCTTTAACTTATTTTTATTTATCAATATTAAAAAGTAATGTTTGCTTTTTCAGTTGATGGCTGGCACCAACTTCCTACAAGCTTTAGTTACCTTTCCTAAAGACTCTATTAATGATGAAACAGTAGAGTTTTTAGCACCATATTTTGACTCTGAAGATTACACCTTGGAAACAGCTAAACGTGTTTGTGGTAATGTGGCTGGATTAGCTGCTTGGACAAAAGCTATGTCCTACTTTTTTGAAATTAACAAAGAAGTATTACCACTGAAGGTAAACTGATATTTTTATGCTGAAGTGATATTTTGGTCTAAATAGATAGAACTCAATTTAAACTCTTCATAGCGGTCTGTAGAAGTCAAATCTGACTTTGTTTTTCCTGCAAATCAATGAAAACTTATCAAGATTTGAAGAGCAGTTTTTCAAAAATGAAACACTTTTGGGAAGAGTTAAATTCTGATGACAAAACCAAACTTTTCTTGTTTACAGGCTAACTTGATTGTACAGCAATCTAAATTAAACTCAGCTATGGCTGATTTAAATGCTGCACAAGAAACATTAGATGCTAAAGAGAAAGAATTAGCTGTGGTCAGAGCTGAATATGAAAAGGCTATGTCTGAAAAACAGGTATGTGACAATTAACCATTCTGGTCTCTACCAGGACTATTGATTTGGCTTTATTTTCCAGCCATGTCTGATTGAAAATACCATGTGTCTAGTTGCAAGTGGAAGAAGGTTTGGGAGCTGACACTGAGCACACATTGTGGTTTTTTAGGGTAAATTTCGGTTTTCCTTACCATTAATTGTTGAAAATGTTTTATTTTTCAGGCATTAGTTGAAGATGCTGAAACTTGTCGACGAAAGATGAATGCTGCTTCTGCTTTGATTGATGGTTTAGCAGGAGAGAAAGAAAGATGGACTGAACAAAGTCGAGAATTTAAAGCACAGATTGGAAGGTAAGGGAATCAACTTTTAATGTTAGATATACTTAGTGACAATGATAGTTCTTTGGGCTCTTCAAAATGGACATTACGCTAAAATTTAGAATGGAAATTCATAATTTATGTATTACTCCGAGTGGTATTTTGTAATGAAATGTGGTTGTCCTATATTTCAGATTGGTAGGAGATGTACTGATATGTACAGCTTTCTTATCTTATTCTGGACCATTCAACCAAGATTTCCGTATTCTACTCAATAAAAACTGGATGAAAGAATTAAAGACCAGAAAAATACCATACAGTGCTAATCTTAATGTGACTACAATGTTAACAGATCCAACTACAGTGAGTTACAATCATTTATCAACCAGACCAAGTTGTTAAGCTTGCTTAATCACTAGCTGGATTTGATCTGGACATTCATTAAAATAAAAACAAACAAAATGAGTCTGCAATGTGTGGCATGAAAACGTGTCAAGTTATTTCCATGAGACAAATAATTGAGGTTCAATAGTCTATCCACTTTTTGGGCAAATTATTTTCCATTGACTGGCTCCAGTTTCTCATAAGGAGCAAAAGAATCTTCAAAGGATCACATAGATAAATGTTTCCTCAATTTAATATTTATATCTGTCAGATTGGAGAATGGAATTTACAAGGTTTACCAAGTGATGAGTTATCTATACAGAATGGTATAATTGTAACTAAGGCTGCACGATATCCATTACTCATTGATCCTCAAGGACAGGGAAAATCTTGGATTAAAAACAGAGAGGGCAAGAATGAAATGCAGGTATGTTGTTTTGGTATTGAATCTTGTAACAGTGTATTCCTTCATGCCATGATGAATTTAGCTCTTAAAAGGAATAGAAATAGAATGTTATATGATATATGACCTAGGCTTTGCCCCTTTGTCAAGGAAGGGAGACAACTCTGCTAACATAAAAATCTTTCCAGACTACAATATTACCATATAAATATGTAGAATCAAGGACTTTTAGAACCTAGAAACTGCATAGTAGAAGTAAGAAAATATCTATCTTTTTTTTCAGATCACATCATTAAACCATAAATATTTCCGTCAACATCTAGAAGATTCCATGTCATTAGGGCGACCTCTGGTGATAGAAGATGTTGGTGAAGAGCTAGATCCTGCTTTAGATAATGTATTAGAGAAAAACTTTATTAAAGTTGGATCAACATTGAAAGTGAAAGTAGGAGATAAAGAATGTGATATTATGAAAGGATTCACTCTCTATATAACAACTAAACTACCTAATCCATCTTATACACCTGAAATATCAGCTGGTACCTCCATTATTGATTTTACTGTTACTATGAAAGGATTGGAAGATCAGTTACTAGGTCGAGTCATCCTCACAGAAAAAGCTGTAAGTTGCAATTTTTTTGCTCTGTACGACATCATCCTTCTAAGACACAGCTTGTTGCAATAAAATGCAAGTGATCTTTATGGACCCAAAATAACAATGAGTTGAATACCTCAAATATAAAAAAATTGATTTGATTTTAGGAGTTAGAAAGTGAAAGAGTAAATCTAATGGAAGAAGTTACCTCTAATAAAAGAAAGATGAAAGAATTAGAAGATAATTTACTCTTCAGATTAACATCAACTCAGGTTTGTTTCTTTCAACATGGCCACATAATAGAATATTTTGGCAATCACATCATAAGTTGAATGTTCATTTGACTTTGGTCAACAGAGTTTCTTTGAACATTCCAATCAGATTTCCTCTTGATGGAATTTAAAAGGGCTGGCATGGAAAAACATCTAGTTCTTCAAGGCAAAGATTAAGAGCACAATTTCCAATGCACATTAAAAAAAAAACCTTAATATACCCATCTGCTTTTATCATACAAGATTTTTTTTTATTTTGAAACAGTGTCTATGTCTTGTCCAAGCTGTCGTAAAATGTATAGATGTGTTTGTTTACAGGGCTCTCTAGTTGATGATGAAGATTTAATCAATGTATTAAATATAACTAAAGTTACAGCAGACGACGTCAGTCAGAAATTAAAGAATGCAGCAGAAACAGAGATTAAAATTAACACAGCTCGTGAAGAGTTCCGACCTGTAGCTACACGAGGCAGTATTCTCTATTTCTTAATAACAGAAATGAGTTTAGTTAATGTTATGTATCAAACCTCACTACGACAATTCCTTGGTTTATTTGATAGATCATTAGCAAGGTAAACTTTTCATTCTTACCTATTACTATCTAAACAATCAAAATAGAACACAGGAACAGTTTCCTATGTATTAGTGCAACTAGGTGTGTAGTCAATCCGATAGGTTGCAAAAGTGTGCTTTACATATTGAGGATCCATAGACATTTGAAATTGCTAATAAAGGAGAAAGAAAAGTTCTAATTATGGTGGTGCTTGATTGGTCAGTTCTGAACAGGTTCAGTTTGTTTCAATTCTGGCATCTATCTGTAGCCTACTGAACAGATTAAGGCTAAAAAAATTTCCCTCCTTTTTCTTTCTCCACCATTTTGAATTTTGTCTGTACCTACTGTTTTTTTGGAATTCTGAATCCCAAACGTGCAGAACTTACCAATCAAGCAGCCCCATGAAATGTCTAGAAAGATGGATATTTGAACATGAAAATTTGAACTTCAGATCGATCAAGTCACCAATTACGCAGAAACGTATATTGAATATTATTGAGTTTATGACCTATGAAGTATATAGATATGCTGTCCGTGGTTTATATGAGAAAGATAAACTGACCTTCACCTTGCTATTGGCCTTGAAGATTGACCTTCAAGCAGGAAAAATTAAACACGAAGAATTTATGACTCTGATTAAAGGTAACGTTATAATATGCTTATAATTTGTTTGAAAGTAGATTATTGCTTGACTGCCTTGCAATGAAAGGATGCAAAGTTACCATTTTGTTTTATGTAAAAAATTCAATAATTTACCCCAAACTGATCAAGTATTTCAAACAATCTCTATTTAAGGTGGTGCATCATTAGATTTGAATGTTGTCACACCCAAACCACATAAATGGATTGTTGATTTAACATGGTTGAATCTGGTAGAGCTGAGTAATCTACATCAATTCTCTGGTATCTTGGATCAGGTTAGTAATCTTCAGTATTTTGTTAGTGAGAGACAGCTCTTCACTTAAATGAACCTAAACCACCATATTTTCTAAAATATTGATGTCTATTATTCATGGTTGTGTTTGTATTTTGAGACAAAATGACAATGTAGCTTTTGTCGTAGTTGCTTAGAGCTAACCTTGTGCTGCTGTAGATAGTATTTTGGCCTCCCCCCTGAAAAATTTAGATGACTTGAAAAACTTGTTGAGTCCCCCTATAAAATTTTGCCCCCTGGGATAGGAGCTATGTAAGCTAATTGAACATGAATAGTTAAATCTGATTGGAATTATACTTATATATATATATACTATAGGTATCAAGAAATGAGAAGTTATGGAAACAATGGTTTGATAAAGACTCTCCAGAAGAAGAAATAATACCAGATGGTTATAATAATTCACTGGATGTATTTAGACGTCTGCTATTAGTACGATCATGGTGTCCAGATAGAACACTACCACAAGCTAAGAAGTACATTGCTGATACTCTAGGTGATAAATATGCAGAGGGTGTTATTTTGGACACGGAGAAAATGTGGCAAGAAAGTGATAATCGTAACCCATTGGTTTGTTTATTGTCCATGGGATCAGATCCTACTACCAGTATTGAAGCTCTTGCCAAGAAACACAGGATCGGTGAGTACTTAGTTTATTTTTTCTTCGCTTATGAGTTCAAATTCAGCCAAATTTTGGAAAGTAAAAGTCTATAAAAGTTTCTGTGGCTTGCCACCTGCCACTTTGGAATAAGTTGATACTCAATTGTTTTTTTTCATTTTTTTCAGAATGTAAGGCCATCTCCATGGGTCAAGGTCAAGAAGTACATGCCAGACGTCTGACATCTTTTGGAGTTCAAAATGGTGGCTGGTTGTTGCTACAAAATTGTCATCTGAGTTTAGATTTTGTAGTAGAAGTAATGGATACTATCATTGAAACTGAATCTATACATGATGAATTTAGATTGTGGGTTACAACAGAAGAACATCTTAAATTCCCTATCAGTTTCCTACAGGTGGGCTTACTTACTTACTTATGATTGATATACATCCTTATGTGAATAGTTTATTAGCTGCTACCAAAGTTTGGCAAATTATGTTGTTTGGGATTTTGAAATTTATTTTGCAGTTTCAGATCATTAGTACTTGGTCTGTTTATTTTAAAATTCGTTTGGGAAAGTTTGGGAAGCTTTTTTAGATTTTCCACTTGTAATGGAATGTATATGTAATGTTAGAACATCTGTCCCAAGTTAAATGGGTAAAAGTCTCAAAACAGTTGCAGTTAAATAAAAATTTCCACTATTCTTCTAATACTATGAAATATTATTTTGATATGATTTAATATTTTATTTTAGATGGCCATTAAATTCACTAATGAACCACCCCAAGGTATAAAGGCTGGATTAAAAAGAACCTATACTAATATCACCCAAGATTTCCTGGATATATCCAACATGCCACAATGGAAACCCATGTTATATGCTGTAGGATTTCTCCATACAATTGTACAAGAAAGAAGAAAGTTTGGACCTCTAGGATGGAATATACCCTATGAATTTAATACTGCTGATTATAATGCTAGTGTACAATTTGTACAGAACCATCTGGATGATATGGATATTAAACGAGTAAGATATTATGCTGTAATTTAAAAAAACAAGTCCACCAACATACTCTTCTTCATAGCTATCTCAAAGCAAAGAAAATATTCAACTATGTACACCTGATGATCATCTTGTGAATCTTTTTTGTGTTCTTTTCCTTTTGAACTTTCCTTTCTCCTTAAATTTCATAGTACATTTTGGGTCTGTAGACTGGCTTGCTTCATATCTCAGTCTATAATTTCACAGTGGCGTTTGGTTCTCTTTGCATGTTCGCATATAGTTGGAAAATGATTGGGAAAATATATTTTTCTATTATTTCAGGGTGTAACATGGACCTGTGTACGATACATGTTGGGTGAAATTCAATATGGAGGCCGAGTTACAGATGATTTTGATAAGCGTCTGCTCAATACATTCTGTACTGAATGGTTTGATGAAAAGATGTTTAACAGTAACTTTAGTTTCAGTAAAGGTTACGTCATACCAAAATGTCAGAAAATTGCTGAATATCATGAATTTATCAATGATTTACCAAACAATGACTCACCAGAAGTTTTTGGATTGCATGGTAATGCTGATATTACGTAAGTCAGATTTCATATTCTAGGGAAGGAAGGGCTTGATTTGTACAGAATATATAAGCCGGGGATGGTTTGACTGGAGTTTACCTGATGCATTTGACATTATTATGTTTTGGATGTTCCATGTCACAACAACTGATTTTCAGAATATGAACAAATGGTAGTAAAAATTGCTGGCTGATGTTCTTTTGGAGAACTGCTGCTATATTATGAATAAATTATTTCATTACAGATATCAAAGTAATACAGCTAAAACCAGTTTAGACACCATTTTAAGTATTCAACCTAAAGATAGTAGTAGTGGTGGAGGAGAAACCAGAGAAAGTATTGTATCAAGATTAGCAGACGACATGTTAGATAAACTACCACCAGATTATGTCCCTTTCGAGGTTTCTAATGCATTAAAGAAGATGGGAGAATATCAACCCATCAATATCTTCTTACGACAAGAAATTGACAGAATGCAAAGAGTTATTAGCTTAGTACGCACAACGTTACAAGATCTAAAACTGGCCATTGAGGGAACAATCATCATGAGTGAAAATCTGAGAGATGCCTTGGATTCCATGTATGATGCCAGAATACCTAAATCATGGAGTAAAGTAAGTACTTTTAAGTACTTTTCATATTTTGAGAGAAAAAGGGACGTCTTTGCTTCAACATTTGACCATGACTGTAACCATCCACAGCTTGGTCAATTGGATTAATTTGATCATTGTCGTCTGCCATCCTGTAGTGATATCATGTTCTTGTAACTTCAATGGTTGTTCTATCTTTATTCTAGGTTTCCTGGGATTCCAGTACTCTAGGTTTCTGGTTCACTGAATTAATTGATAGAAATCAACAGTTCCATACATGGTGTTTTGATGGCCGACCTCTATCCTTCTGGATGACAGGATTCTTTAATCCACAAGGTTTCTTAACAGCCATGAGACAGGTTTGTAATCTTGAATCTTATATTTATGTCTTTTTATCCTGTATAATGGTAATGTCAATTGAAATTTACAGAGCAATTCTCTCATAAAAAAAGGGCATATTATGTGAAGCCAGAAATAGATAAGCAAGATTGTGCACTTTGACCAATACGTGACCACAAAACCCTCAAAATGTTCTTCTGGGAACACCTAATGCCACTCTGCAATTGGATTTGTGAACTCAGCTTCTTTCACAGAGAATCCTTACAGCTTTGGCATTTCTATTGCATACATGCCTTAATTCATTAGTTCTAAAAGTGACTTGTATGGTTTTTATTCTAGGAGGTGACAAGAGCTCATAAAGGTTGGGCTTTAGACAGTGTTATACTGAGTAATGACGTCACTAAATACCAGAATAAAGAAGATATACCAGCACCACCAACAGAAGGAGTCTATGTTTATGGTCTGTTCCTCGAAGGAGCTGGTTGGGACAAGAGAAATAATAAATTATGTGAACCACGACCAAAACAACTGTTTGATAACATGCCTATTATTCACATAACTGCTGTTAACAGTACAGGCGGTCCAACCTATGACGTCAGAACAATGTACGTCTGCCCAATTTACAAGAAGCCCAGAAGAACTGACTTGACCTATATTGCTGATGTTACTTTAAAATGTGCCCAAAGTCAGAGTCAGTCTCCAGCTCACTGGATAATGAGAGGAGTAGCATTACTCTGTGATATCAAATAGATTATTTATATAGTAACTTTTTATACAATATCAACTAGTAGTTTATCTATTTATATACCTTGTTATTTATTCATTTACTAGTAATTTTTCTCTTACATTGTGATAATTTTTAAATGTTTATTTTCAACCAAGTATTCCGTCCAAAGATATATATTTTGCATTATTTTCTGTCAGATTTTGCTGTTATTTGCGACTTTTTGACAAATATGTCTAGATGACCAAAACAAGTGTTTATGTGTATGTTTTCCCGTCTTAAGAAATGTGGTAGTCAATGAAAATTTAATCCTCTACCACAGAATTCCATTAATTGTTGAAAAAGTTTTATTGACAAGGAGATAAATTATGTAACTTTTTTCATCCAAAGATGTTTTTGTTTCAACCAAAGAATTTTAAGTATCTTCAGTATCAGACCTATTTAAACAATATTTTGTTGACTATTTTGTCTGTCAAATTATCCCATATATTTGTTGATATTCATGTTGCCTTGTATCTGTATCTTAATATTTATAATTTTCACTCTCTTAGATATAAAATCTTCATCTCAACATGTTTATTTTATATCTCAAACTCACAAGAGTACTTTATTTGATCTGATAAGGAAATAATTGTTTTGATATATCAGTTGATAAGAAATTAGTGATATGATAGCTCATTTTGGTTGAAAGATCAGTTGATCAACAATTTTGTAACTTATTAGCATATCTACCAACTTGCATGATAACTCAATTTCCAATTTTAGTGATAGCTCAGTTAATTAGGTTTTTGTGATTCGATAGCTCAATTTCAAATTTTGGTGATAGCTCAGTTAATTAGCTTTTTGTGATTCGATAGCTCAATTTCCAATTTTGGTGATAGCTCTGTTAATTAGCTTTTTTTATTCGATAGCTCAAATTACACTTTATATGATAACTGTGGTTATGCTCTTCAGGGTTGTTGATTTTAATATTTTGCACATACATGAGTGCATTTACATTTTTCTTTTTTTTTGACTGGACATCATGAGCAAAACAAGCTTTCATAAACAATTAACAAAGATTCCTTTTATACAATTTTTTTGGGTAGTTTTCAAACACCTTATTATTACAAAACAATGAATGATGTCAACAAAGAAATAAGAGCACAGCTTGGTACACTAGAACATTCCATGGAATTTAGTCTGTAATTCCAGACTCAAACACAAACTAAAAATTCTTAATTAGATTGCTTTAAACAATACTGGGCCATTTCAATTTTGTATTTTTAAAGATGCCAGAAGAAATGAGATCAATGGATTATTTGTCCATTAAAAACTGTCTATATAGTCTAAAGTGATCAGGGTTCTCAAATTTTGGCACAAAATTCACTTTCAATATTTCACTGAATCCTTCGTCTTTATCTGGGAAAACCAACTTGGACCTGGAATAAATAATGGAGGTTAGAATATAAGAAAAAAAAACAGTATTTCTACTAGTGCTGGCACTGTACATTGGTGAATCGATGTATCGCGATACGACATGCCGCAATATGCGTACCATATCACAGTCGTATTTTGATACAATTCGTGTTGTATTGTGATCCTTGTATCGTGATAGTATCATGGCATGATTGGTGATGCCCAGTACAAATTTCTATACATTCATACTCACCCACCTGTGCAACTAGTTTCGTTAATTCGCTTCTCTGGGGTGATCCCACATTGTTTTTGAGCTAATTCTGGTATTTTTAGAACATTAAAACGCAATTTACATTCTCAAACACCCAAATGATTTCTATCATGTGAAAACGTGTAAAATCATCAACATATAAAGAAAACAGAGAAACTTACTTAAAAGAGTTCATTATTAAATCATTGATAGCTTTATGAGATTTATCTGTAGCTTCTCGAAACTGTTAAAAGAAAATATATTTACATCTTAATGAGTTCACTTCAATATTCTCAAAAATCAACATACAGCAAACACTATATGGACTCAAGAAAAAGCCTGTGTCTTTCAATTTTTGGCCATGACAGTTTAAGGACAGGCTGTAGTATTGAAATTGAGGACGTTTGAAAAAGTTTTCTTCAAAATTATTCGAGTCCACTAGGGATAATAATTCGGGAAAGATATAAAGCTAATAATAATGGTGGAAATTATATAGATTAAAAGCTTACCCTTTCATTGTGTTTAGCCTGATCTATTGTAGTTGATAATACAAAACATCGCACAGGAACATCAGCATCTCTAGCACAGCTAACATATCTATAAATAAACATATAGGCTTCTAATAGATTTTCAACTCAATGAACACTAAAATAAACTCATTTGAAACATGATGTTCCTCATATATATAACAGTGAAGCTGAAGGTACTGTTTGACACAATGTAGCTTTAACTACAAATATTTTACCTTTCTCTGGACTCTTTATTAGGATTAGTGTTGTCCACAACTACACTTTTACCACCTTGTAAAGATTTCTTACATAAACTGACACATTTCTGCCACGTACCTAATGTATCCTGAAATAAAAACCTTGTAAATGAAAAGATATTTTGGTTTTAAGTTCTCTACTTTTCCGGTCCTAATTGAGCTGATAGCCAGTGCCAATGAGTTGAATTTTGTAAAAGCGATACCATAATCTAAGAGTTTTTACTGTTGAGGAATTGAATTGAGCACAGTCGGTAGCACACAAAGACACGATGCTTTTAACATGCGAGTGCATTTCAAATTTTTGGCTTGAAATCAAAACAGATGAGGAATAAGTAATACATAATAGAATATATACATGTACTTCTAAGTTCTAACTCAAAAAAGCTCAGTTTTAATTTTAAAATCTTACTCTATTGACATGAACATATCCTTTTGGTACCAAATACTTCTTGGCAAAAAATGTTTTTCCTGCTGTAAATAAAAATGTTATAATATAAATACAATATCTAGTGTATTATATTATTGTATATTGAATAATTTCCACTTAATATCTAAACTGTTTGGTGGTACAAATAATAACCAATGAAAGAAATGAAAATTACATCATGAAAGAAATGTCTACTTACATGCTGGAAAACCTGTTAAAACTATCACCTAAAAATAGAAAAGATGAAAGCAATAATAATACTTTTTCCTGACTATTTATGCCATGGATTCCATCTATTCTATGTAAAGTAAAAATGCTGATTTCCATGAGTACGTACATACTTATGAATTTGTGTACTAGCCCAAAAAATAAATAAATAAAAATAAACCTACTTCTTGTGATTTCGATGTTATTTTACCACCAGGTGGAGTTGTAAGAGGATCTTCTTCTGATAGATTTCTCTACAAAAAAAAATTGATTAATTTAATAAAAATTTCAACTTTAGTTTCATTGAATAGTAATGATGATGCCATGAGAACCAAAATAGAGAAATACAAACAGAGAAAGACAGTGAATACTTACAGGATCAAAGGATGGCAGTGAAAACTTGGCTATTGGTTTATTTAAAAAGAATTCTTCTGGTGTGTGAAAAAGTACCCCAATATTAATAGCAAACTAGAATTAGATAAAACTTAAATCATAATTTACAGTTTTAGGGTCCAAATAAATACCTTCACATTAAAAATTATATTGACTTTGAGGCCATGGCTGGCTATTTTCAAGGATTGATTTGTGTCTTAAATATATGTCAATAGTCGGCAGAACTGCCCGAAAATCACATAAATATATCACTTTTTTTTCATGTCTTATCTATATATGGCTGGATGAGTCAACATTTTAACTCTGAACACTATTACTGATTAGCTTTGCTAAAAACTTCCTGTTTCTGAGACTAAGGTACGATTGGTCAAACAGATGTCTCTTTCATGGTAAATGGTTACGGTTATAAATGTTTTTGGAAGGTAGCTGGAAACTTACCAATCTATCACTACAAGAAAAATCTTTTTTTCTTCCTGGATTCCATTTATCAGGTCTACCTGCTGCATCTATGTGGATAAGAATATTTATATATATGGGAAATCCGTACAATTCTTCAAGGTAACAAGATTTAATTTCGTTCTCATTTTTGTCTTTGTTAAAGTAATTTGCCAATATCATCATCTAAATCAGTCAATCTAGTGATAGAAAATTCAAAATGGCATCGTCATACAACAAATCATCATACAATCAATTCATACATAAGAATGGTTATAACCACTCACCTCCAACATAAAAACTTTCTCTTAATTTGATTTCAACTCCATCATTACCCTGTCAATAAAATTTTAAATCTAATCAAATAATGCAATGGATATCATAGAAACAACTTCTATTACTATACGTCTGCCACTTATACCAGAGGACAATTATATCTCCTTTCTCTTATCATAAATCAATGTCATCTTTAAGATACACAGAATACATTTTGAGCTAAAATTGAGCCCTTACCTCTGTTTTTAGAAAATCCCACATACCAGTACAGGGTTTCCTATACATACCAGCACCTGTAGCTACTAGAACCTAACCAAAATAGACAATTTGTTAATTATAAGCTATGGTAAGGTGTCAGTCGAATGCTAAAAGACAGTATTGTTCACAAGAGGCCACACTACCAAGCCCAATCTTAGATCTATTAAAAGCTTTTCTTATAGTGAAGGATATATTACATAAGATCATATCCTACCTGTATTGGAACTTTGAGTCGTTCAACTATATTAGTAAATTTCTCCTTTAGATCTTCAATCTTAACTTTACCTCTTGCAACACCCATCTATATAAATATAATTGTATGTTAGTATAATTTGCTTATTAAGTTGACAAGTTGACCCAACAATACGGTTCACCGTCATTTCGTCATTTCGGCACAAATATACACAAGACATGATCATTTAGGCACAGTGTTATTTAAGCACACCTCAATTAGGCACATATTCACTGGCACAAACTTTTTAGGCACACTAATAATCAGCACAAAGTCATTTAGGCACATCTTTCAATAAAGTATCTGTCAGGTGCTTAAAATATTTGAGACCAAATGACCACAATATCAGCTTATTATAGCTTTCTAGCTCTATCCTATTTCCAGTTGCCACCAAAGTCTCAGAGATTAAGGAATTGTTTCAAGGGTTATTTAATCACAACAGTTTTCATAAAATTAACAGTGACGTACAAACCTGATTGGTAAATAATACTATTTTATAACCACTTGCATATAACTCTTTAATTTTCTTGGGTATTTCAGGGTAATGTAATCTGAAAATATATTCAGTTTGTTTGATACATCCTTTATATTAGATCCACCTTTAAAAGAGAAAAGCTGTGCAGCTACATTTGAAAGAAATAAGAAAAAATCATAAATACTCTCTAAAAAGTGGTCTTCTTGCCTTTTATCCAAATAAATCTATGGCTGGAATAATGGCACAATGACAAATGGTAAAAGGTTCCGGGTCAACAGATTACTGGCTGTGATTATGATCCATAACCGACCGACTGAGTTGACAGATTTCAGGCAATATAAAAAGATAAGTAAGCTGAAAAATATTACACCTACTTCCAGTCTCCACTGTGAGTTGGAAAAACTTTTCCTGAGGCTGTTGTTATAATAGTGCCATCAATATCAAAACCTGCAATCTTAATAATAAACATTTGATAAAAAAATTAATCATTCACAAGATCCCTTGAAATCTACACAGAGAAAGAAAAATTCATTCAAATTCCCCAACATCCCAAGAAGATGTGAAAATTGTTTTTAAGGCATTAAATACTGAAACACAATCTATGCATTGACTATGCATCAATGTTTTGGCTTTAAATATAAATCAATACATAATCAACTTACTTTTGATCTTCCCTCAATATCTTTAGAAGAGTAGACATATAACTTATCATGTTGTTTCCATTCATTTGCTGTTGGTGTCTTCTTAGTGAAGAATTTGAATTCAATCTTTGGCTTCACAGGAGATTCAGGTTTGTCTTTCTTCTCAGCCCTTTGTTTTTCTTGTAATAATTTTAATTTTTCACTCAAATCTTGTACACGCTTCTCTTCATCATCTTGACTATCAGATACATTTTTATTGTCTGAGGATTTGGAGGTAGAACTGACCTTGTCTTCATTTCTACCGCGTTCTTTAGAATCCTTGTCTTTAGATTTAGAATCCTTGTCTTTAGATTTAGAATCCTTGTCTTTAGATTTAGAATCCTTGTCTTTAGATTTAGAATCCTTGTCTTTAGATTTAGAATCCTTGTTATCACCAGATTCTTTGTCCTTATCTGACTTTGAATGTTTAGAGTCTCTGTAATCTTTGTCTGATTTGTAATCTTTGTCTGATTTGTAATCTTTGTTGGATTTGTAATCTATGTCAGATTTGTAATCTTTGTTGGATTTGTAATCCTTAAGCTTATCTGACTTGTAATCTTTGTTGGATTTGTAATCGTTATCTGATTTGTAATCTTTATCTGATTTATTATCCTTGTCTTTAAGTTTTGTTTCCAAGTTTTTAGAATTTGAGTCTGCTTTGGAATTAGACGCTAGATCGGACTTAAAATCCAGTTTTGATTGCTTTGACTCTTTAATAGCTGTTAAAATAAAGTCCTTATCAGATTTTGTAACTTTTTCAGATTTAGAATTTTTATCATCAGATGTTATATTGGTATCAGGTTTTGCATCCTTTTTCAATGGCTTCATAAGATCGATAATTGGCTTAGAAGGTTTGTTTTCTGAGATAGATTTTTCAAATCTTGAAACTTTCTCATCCAACTTAATAATTTTTTCACTGGAATTGTCCTGTTTTGAATCATTTAAATGAAATTTTCGCTTTTTTGAATCTTTTTCAGAACTGGCGAGATGATTACTAGATGCACCGGTGGCGGCAATTTGAAATGGCTGTATTGGAGTCTTATTTGATGATATGAATGAATTAACAGTTTTTGAAACTGATGACTGATTAGATACATTAGGATTATTCACTAGTGTATTTTTAACATTAGAACCTTTACTTTCCTCCACTGACTGTTCATGAGCATCAATATCACTGTAAAACTGTTCTAATTCAGATTTAATGTCAACTTTAGCCTTTTTAACACCAGAAACATCAAGTATTTTAATTCCACTTAGTCGTTTGGGTTTGATGTCATGAAATTGAAACTGTACTTCATGAGGATAGTCCTCATTAAGTATATATAAAGTTGAACCGGGTTTTAATTTCATGCTGCTGCCCTTTTCTATTTTAGTTTGATCAATATGTCCAGAGTGATTGCCTAACTGTTTGACATCAACCTCTTGCTTTTTCCAATCTGCTATTAACTGAACTGTAATAAACAAACACATAATAAATTGTGAGCATGTTATACAAGTATCAGGATTTACATATAGAAGTAATATTGTTAACCAGTAAGGCCTACAGATATGGTTATAATAATATAACTTCTACTTAGATGGTGCACATAAATTTAAGGGTAATTTTTATCCATATACAAACAAGGGGAAAGGCTCAGCATCAATCAGTTATCATCACAAATTTCATACCGCACCTCAGTTTGGTACACTCTATAAGCTTACTGCACCAAAGGATCATTTTTAAAGATGAAAAACATCCATAATGTTTTTGTTTTCGATAGAGCTACGAGCAAGCTACAATATTACTATGATTGATAGCCTGTGCAGTTTAGAGAAATAGTTGAGGAAAAATAGGTTTTACAAACCTTGATTTCTTGAGCACTTTGCATCCTTTATTTTTGTCAGTGGGCTTCTTCCTAGAACAACTACTTCACCGTCAGGTAAAGGAATAGGGTCATGGGTGCCATTTTTACAAATCAATTCGCAACTTTTCATTTTAATAATTTAAAATTGATAAAAAAATATTATTTATTTTTCTTTAGATTAGCGCCATGAAAAACATGAAAGAGCTGCCAAGGGGAGATAATGACCGATGAAAAGTAGTCGCGTTTCACCAGACCTTATTCGGGTATTAAAGCTATCATGAAAACACAAAACTAAAAGTGACATTTCTTGCAAACATTTCATCGTCAGATTTCAACGAAATGGTGACGGAAATCGATATCAAGGACATTGACCAATGAATCTGAATTCATATATCGTTATTTATGTTCATTTTATCAAAATTGAGTTAGGCCTATATATAGAAACTTAAAGCTGTCATGAACTCGTAAAACATACCAATCTATAGTAATGAATGAATGAATGTAAGAAGGTTTAATTTCATGTCATGGACATCTAGCATAGTTTATGAAGCTATCTGCAACATTAAAGCTGTCATGAACATATAAAAGATATATTAATATCAAGCAATCTCAACTTCATGAAATCAATTGATTTCTATTTCATCTCATGGAAATCTAAAATAGTTTCTGTAGCTATCTGCAGCTCTGGCAAATGGTAAACTAAAACCAAATAATTCAGTCTGTCCAATTACGTTACAGGACGGACAAAGAAAGACTCTTTACAATGATTTTATAACAAATCTATTTAATCATATATATATAAAAAATACGAATACATAAATATATAACAAAAGTTTTCATAGCAAATCAAAAGTGACTATAGGCATATAATTCTAATCAATCTATTTCAACATAATGTAGGTAGAAATGTATTTGTGTATGAATTAAGTGCTTTAATACAAGTCTAAATTATAGCTTAATAAATTAAAGATGAATTGTACATATATTTATTATATTTAAAGTTGCGTTGGTGGTAAAAACAGGAGAAAATAACAAGACATTGTCAATCATGTTATAAGTAATGTACAGCACATCTTTAAGTAAATATTACTTATGTTATTGATATTGATAATTCACTTATGTTTTTTTGCATAAAAGTTATTTAAGTCAAGGTACAAAATACTTGTTTGTTTATATTAGAAAAAATACATCTTGCTTCACCAAAGAGTCAATCTCTTGATACAGCAGCACAATATCTCCTACATATTAACCTCATATGTCCCTTATCAATTTAATCAATTTGTGATTGTGTATATAAGATAATTATCTTCAGAATCATTTAGTGATAACATTTTATTGGTTGAGAATAATGCCACAACCAATCAAATTCAAAAATAAGAACACAGTGTTGCAGCAGCAAAGGTTGGCTTGTTGTCTACTGACTCATATGGCGATGGTGCATAAAGAAAGCAAAATTAATACAAAAATTGCACTTTTTTTTTCATTTTGAGTAAAAACTTATATCAGAAAGTGTATAATTGAGCAAAATATTAAAATTTCACACAATATATATACACATGTACAAAATTATAAAAAAATCACAGTAGGGAAAAGATAGGGAAAATAGTGAACACATTAATTCAAAAACATAAATTATGAACACAAATCACACATTATAAATGGGATTTCCTATTTGAAAAAATTGGTTCAATGTGAGAACTACTTAGGAGCTCATCAAAATTTTATAAGAATTATTCTGTGATTATAAAATAATTTTATGTCTACATTCAATTTTATTTAAATCGTTTACATATTGAGTCTAAAAACAAAATTCTTTACAAATTTCATACTTGTGATTACCTTGTATAAGAGTATTAAGCTAGAAGGCATTGTAATGGGTATACTTGTCATGATCAATACAAAAAATGTGGGTTTTTTGTTTTTGGCACAAAACTGAATAGTCAAATCACAAATTTAACTAGTTTATTTTTTTTAGATTTTAGCAATATGAAGCTAATAACAAATATAATGTAAGGAGAATTTAAGATGAAACGGGGTGAGGTCAACCAAATGGGAAACTAAGAAAGTAAAATCCCTTTTGATTACCGGTACTACAATGGACACATGGCATAGTCTATTGCTTGGTTACCAATGATTTTTGTTTTCAGGACTTAAATAAAATTTGAAAAAAAAATTCAATGTTCTGTTTTTTTTTTTGCATCAGATGAAAAAACCATTTGATCCATTGTTTGATCATACACGTTCAGTTTATTTGACTATTTGATGGGTGAAATGGAGTTGTATAAAAAGGTTATTTGAGTCAGTATGTTCAAGAATATTTAAGCTCTGGATTCAGCTGGTGAAGTCATTTCTACCCTACTGTTCATTTCCATTTCTTCATATAGCAGATCAGAGAGTTTTTCATTCAGATTAAAACCCATTAAGTCTTTTCTAGTTATAATACCAACTACATGGTTCTCACTGTTGACAACTGGCATGTGACGTAAACCCATTGTTCGAAATAAAATATAGGCTCTCTGGAGGGAAAAATTTGCTGGAATGCTAAACGCTGAGGTATTGATGTAGGGACCCTTAAAAAATAATATTAATATATTAATAGTTTCAATGAAGAAAGAAATGAATGGAGTTTTACATTCTTCTTTTCTGCACCTAATTAGGCTATTGAAGATGGGCAACATTATGCAGTACAATGAGTGAGAATTTTGCCAGGACAGCAGCATTTGCAGACTCTTTTTCGATTTCCAACTATCGGGGATCAATATTGTGCTCAGTCTGTAGCAGAAAGTATTGCCTGGATTGAACATTTGACCTTCAGGTTAGCGAGCAAGCGTGTAACTCGGTGAGTCGTCTGGCTCCCAAATAATAACAATAGCAACACATATTGAAATTAATAACTTTACATTCTCGATAATCCAACACATTCTATAATATACAGAGTTAACTATTGTAAGGCCATTTTCTTTTTCTATGCACTTACAACACAGATATCTGACTGTAACTACTTACAAGATTGAGAAGTTTCTTCTCATATTTAGGATCATCTATGTAGGAATTCAGTTGATGGGAAATTTCTGCATGGTTTGATAGTTTATCAATCATTAACTAAAACAGAAAATGAATCAACATTATGAATTTGAGAGCTTTTATTAAGATTGTGATGCCTTTAACTATTGGTAAAAGTTTGATCTGCCTCAAGTCTTAAATGGAATAAGTTATCATTATCACAAGCAACAGTCTATGCATATGAAAGCATCTAGTCTTGATAGCGTAGAAGCTGAAGACCACAAAAATTTTTTAACCACTTAAATTTTTCATTTCTTCTAGAAGTCAAGCATGTCTGAATGTCCTTTTCTGATAATATGGTTCAAGGCGATTTTTTGGCCAATATAGTTGTAAATAATAGAGGAATATATGCCTTAAACATCATTGATATTTACCTTTTCATATCCTATCAATGTGACATCATTTTCTATATCTTTCACTTCTTCTTCACTTTCCATAAATAGTTCTTCATGATTTAATAATACTGTTAATTCTAATCTATATAAAACAAAAAATTCTAATCTATAAAATAACAATAATTTTTAAATAGTTCTTCATGATTTAATAATACTGTTAATTCTAATCTATAAAATAACAATAATTTTTAAATAGTTCTTCATGATTTAATAATACTATCAATTCTAATCTATAAAATAACAATAAATTATAATCTATAAAATAACAAAAAATGATTGTCAATTCTAATTTTTAAAATAACAAATAAATTCTAATTTCTAAAATAACAAATAAATTCTAATCTATAAAATAACAATATCTACAAGTAGTTCTTCAATGTGATAACACTGTAAATTTGTATTATAAAGTTAGATTGATGAAGTATAAAATAGTAATATTCTTACCTAGTGATGACCCCATGAAATACTTGATCACCATAAGAATTATTTTTAACCACAGGAAAACCACCATAAGTTGTATGAAGTAATAGATCAGCCAAAGAACTTACAGATTCACATATCTTAATAGTTTTAACTGGTGATACCATAATATCACTGGCTTTATATAACTCGAATTGTACACTAAAATATAAACACAATACATAGAACATTATGAGGGGAGTAGATTGGTCGGTTTGGGATTTATAAAACAAATAGTTATAACAACAAGTTATAACATAGTTCAGAATGCATTATTACACCTGTGCCTTGAAAAGAAGTGTAGATATATTCAAAATGGTTGTGTGCTTGTGAACAGAAAATAAGCAATCAAACTGTACCTTTTGCCATCAGCAGTAAGTCTGGGCTCAGAATCTAAGAATGGAATGCATTTTAATTCTAAATGAGCATGAAATATAGGATGAGTAAAAAAATCTCCAATCCATTTTCCAACCATAACAGCAACCATGACAGGTAATAAAACTTGTACATCATTAGTTAATTCCATCTGAAATATATAAAACAAATTTTGTACCAAAACTGATGTTGAGAAAAAAAAAAGAATTTTCATCAGTTTGACTGTGAAAATGTTAGTCTTAGCCTGAAAGTGACAAAAATTTGTTTCCTTGAATTGCAAAAGAAGCATACTTTGCAATATATTTAACTAACTATATACCCCTGTCCCGATCAATTTATCTGGCAAATATAGAAACCCCATTAAAAACATGTTATTAAGAAAAGGACACGGCATATAAGGAAAGATTAAATCATACCATAATAACTGTTACAGCAAGTGTTAGTCTAGAAACACCACCAAAAAATGAAGCAGCACCAATCAAAGCGAAGGCACCAGGATCCATCCAAACCCAATAACTATTAGGATCAGTATGTACACCAAATAATGATACCATAACTAATCCTATTATACGACCATATAAACTTCCTATTAATCTAAAAGAAAAATATCAAATTAATACAGGAATAAATTCAATGAGCAGTTAACCAATGACATATGCCTTACATCTGAAAATCGCAAGGCAAGTTTCAAGAAAGATATAGCCTATGTATCACCAAAACTACAGCATTATCTCTATCACTATTAATACTGATGTATGACAAGGGCAGTATTGGGCTTTGGGTATTGTTAGAGGACAGAAAATGATGAAGTAATAAGACAATGATTTCAGATTGGCTGAAGTTTTTATTTCTCAATCTTTGTGATTTAGTTTCATTAATAAATGTCAAATTTTCCAATTGTAAAGTAATATTCTAAACTAGAAATTAAATTGATATCAACTTACAACATAGGAACAAGTATACCACTAGATACAGAAGTACCTGATGACCAACAAACCATACAGAAAAAATAGGGTAAAGCAGTAAACAACGTGGCATAACCAAACTGTAAATGGGTTTCACGCGAAAATAAATGACGTACTGCTGTTTCTGTTGTACCATATAGAAGTGATGCCACTGAAAAAAAATGGAATTTTATAGCATCTGATTAGACAAATGAAGATGGTAACGTTTGCTGTAGGCAATGATGGAAATTTTGCTGAAATATCAGCATTAGCCACCTTCTCAACTTCATACTGTGATGATAAATCAGCAAACATATCAAAGAAGCTAATAACTTACCCTAGGTTACAAGACCCTAGTATTTCTAAATAAAATGCATCGCTTCATTTGTTTTTTATAAACAGTAACAAGGATAACAACTTAGGTTCATGAAGATCCTTCTCCCAGCTAGTCCTTGACCAAATTTCTTAGCACTGATCTTTCCTGGATTATAAGTACCTGCTTACAGTTGGGTCAACCAGAATAATGAAGAAAGATGACTATTTCAAGTTCACAAAATTTCACAAGCTGACTGAGATTAGAATCAACAACCACCATTCATTTGAGGTAACCAAGTAAATTACATACATGATGTAAAGTTTCTAACACTCTGACTGTGCGAACCCTCTCAATTCCACCAAGATAGTGATAAGACCCTTGTTATTTCTATATAAATTCAATCTATGGCACATTTAGAAAAACTTACATTCATTATATGTTCTATTGGTATGATATGATGTTTTATTAACCAGATAGTCTTCACCTGCTGGACAATTAAAAACCATCACTTCCTGTTCCACATGGAATGCATTAGTTGTACTATTTACACAGTTCTCTCTACAAATGATAAAAATTATGTAGCAATGACATCAATTAGAATCTTTGGATTAAAAGATCTAATAAAGCTTTCATTTCAGCTGGTTGTATCAAACTCCTTAGTCAGTATACATTATATTTAAAAAAAAAAAGAATTATGATACTGCTAAATATCCTACAATATTTCGCAAGATCATATATACTCTATTTTCATTTTCTAACACTAATTTGACAGTGTTGTTTGATTGTATGCCATTTTTATTACTATTTTAGTATGATGACCACAGAGTACATTTTTCTTAAATGAATTTCTTAATATAACCTATTGTATTTATCTTAAAGAGTTCTAAATTGTGTTTGTAAAACTGAAAATTTACACATTTAAGTGGATAATAAATAGATTTTATTAATAGTCTACTATACTTACACAACGTGTTCTAGGTCGGTTTCAATACATTTAAAAGTTGTACATGGAAATGCAGCAGGTAAAAATAATGATAAAGAACTAACAATGATCTGTAATAAAAAAAAATTGCAATTCACACTTTGTAAACATTGCATGACCTTACTTAACACTTAAAGGTTTTTCTAAATTCTGTATGTGTGTCTATGGTTCATGTGATTCCACTTAAACTAAGTGTTTGATGACATCACTAATCCTTATCCATTTATCCTTATGTGATAAAGCATATTTTGCAATTAGCGACATTGAAATAAAATTCTCGTCAGCACAGACATTTATGGTGTTGATCCATTGCATGCTCCACACGTGATTATTGACATGGTGGAAGAGGACTTGGAGATTTTTGTCTCCTCGTGTGCCCATACCAGTCCACTCTAGTCGGTGACAAAAATCTCTGACCAAGACAGTTCGTGTGTGTCAGGTGTGAGAAAAGTAAAGTAAAAATAAAAACAAAAACATACCATAATAAGAGCAGGTTCAATCAATCTAATAGCTTTCTGTATGCCAGGTGTGGCTACTTTAGATAAGAATTTTTTACGACTACGTGTTATTTTAAGATTCATGATAGTAAATAAGGCACCAAGTAGTCCACCTAATATACCAATAATAACTGTTGGTATAAACATTAACAAATTAACATCTACCCCTCGATTTATCTACAATAAACATCACATTTCAATCAATTTCAAAATACAATTGAGATAGTCTTGTTATTCGATCATGTGACAATTAAAGCTAAAATTTCTGCTGATATGTTGACAGCTAGCTTAACAGATCTGGCCCTATCTGTTCCTTAGACGAGAGCCCTAACCATGACGATATCACGTCCGAAGAACAGGTAGGGCAAGATTTGTCAGGCAAGTTCACCGCATGATAATTTGAGACATGATTACAGTCTTACCTACCTAACTTGAGACTTAGTGGAATGAATTAGAGCTCAAACAAGTACCTTGATACCTATATAAGACTACAACCTTTGCAGACTTCCGAACAAGAATATTTCCTGGTTAGATATCACCTTATGTCAGGTAAATTAATTGAAAATGCACATTTGACTCACAATAATGCATTACCAATTTCCAATGAAATGTTGATATTCAAATCATAAACAACTTAGACACTCACATTAAAGAGAATGTATCTTTCTGTTTTAAACTGACCAAAATCTCCACTATAACTGAATCCATGAAAAGCTGAATTAAACAAATCAGTTGTAAAAGCTGACACCATACAACAAAAGAATATTTGCCAAGACAATGTCGTAGTCCAAAATGATGACACTTCTTCCATAGAAAAAAGCAATCCTCCAACTGGTGCTCCAAAAGCAGAAGCAACTCCTGCTGCTGCCCCAGCTGATATAAAGTTACGTCTGCAAAAGAGAAGAAAATCCATAATCAAAATGACATGTATTTCATGACCAAGTATGCACTTAAACAATAAATGTACAAAGACACTCAATATCTAAAATTTGTGTAAGATAGCAAATTTTAGAAAAAAGTCATTTTTTAACGAAGACAGTAGCATAAGATAATCTGAATAATTTCAAAGAAAAAAAATTTACTTACTTGTCTTCAGAATTTCGGAACCTTTCAAACATTGGAATTTTGATTCTTAAAGTTTCAGATTTAGTTTGGCTTAAACCTGCTCCAACCAGTCCTCTGAAAAGAAAGGAGAAAAGTATCTTGTACAAATGAAAGTATGTTGCTTTTAAGTGCATAAAATATCTATGCCAATACTTCAGGAAAACTTGCATCATGGTAACATGCTGTAAAGATATGGAATAAGGCATGGAACTGTAAACATCATACACTTACCCCAGGTGAATCATGGGACCTTCTGGACCAACAGGCATTCCACAACCTATAGCCATAACACATGATAAAAACTTAACAACCATAGTCTGTAGGCTGAATATATGTCGTACATTGGTCCCATTTAAAAATCCTGTTACTTCTGGTATCCCAGATCCAGATGCACTTGGTCTCCAAAACTGAAAAAAAAAATGAAATTAATAATAGTATATAAGATCAGTTTATTGCAAACTAACCAATATCTATTAGCGTACACAATCAATCAAATTCTTACATAGCTTTGTTAGAATGAAAATTCATGAAGAATGTCCCCATGCTTAGAATAACTTGTGTGTAGTGTAGTGACATTAATGTTATGATTTTTTGACATTGAGATTTGTTATGCTTCAAGTAAGGCCTATAACAGTAGGCTTGTAACTTAATTGTTAATATTAGTTGACTGACAATTTTAGAATCCGATCAGTAGTACGATATCAAATATTATCAGTCTAGGAACAAGGATCATTAACAATATTCCAGGATAGGGTTGGTTCAAGTGATTATTGAATTAGTTAAAGTCATTATTGATTGGGTTGGGCGTATGACTCGATAATATCAAAAAGTATTCAGACCTCGGGGTTTTATGATACATTTTTTCATGAATGTGTTTGAAAGTTTTAATTTTGACGCCATATTGTTTTGTGAGTTCTTCCCCTTTACTAACAGTTTCACTTGCTTTAAAGTTATCATTCATTTTTATGTAGACTTCGTTAAATATATCAAATAATACGCAATCAGTGAATTCCTTCCATTGTCTAATGGATTAAGAATGTTGCCAACATAAATGAAATTAAATGCTTCCGGATATGGTCATGAAATTAAAAGACAAAGAGGAAGCTATTTAGGTAACCAAGTCCAACGTTGCCAAGAAGCCGTGAATATCGTGTCATTCACGCTGTATAATTGCGTCTGGATAACAAGATCTAGTCGTTAAGATAAACAATAACATTTATGTAATCAATCATTTAACCAGATAATCTATTCCAGTTCGAATTTTAAGTAATTTGTATGTACTACGGCCGGACACTGTGAGTGTTAGTAGTCAAAAATGGGATCATTACCACAAGGAAGTCGTAATGCACATATAAACCAAAGTTATGGACCAGACACAAATGTGATGAAGTTTTATGTTACTGAAAATTCAACCAAATATGGCAAGCAGTGGGAAAATTTTAAACCAAGAACAACCAGACACACAGGTACAGGCTATTTGTCTAACTTCAGACCAGGAGTCTATTACAGCCAAAGACTGGATGAAGTGGACAATCCAGCCATGGGTAATATAGTTGCCAAGAACTATCACACAGTTACACAGAGGGATTTTCTTCCTTATCAAGAAAATTCGGGTAATGAAATATTTCCTGGGCATGTCCACCAAACAGGAACAGGCTTCATTAGAGACAACAATGTTGTCAAACATACAAAGATTGGTGCTGTGAGTCCAATTGATGCTTTACCAAGTTATAAACCGTTACTTCATCGCTTAAAAGGAAAAGATCCTGTAGAAATGGAGAATCATGGTTATGGTCCAAAGTACATGGTATCAGAAACCCAAGAAAAGTATAAAGGAAGAAGAAATCCAGATGACAATAGAAGATTCAAAACAATCGGAACTCAAGAGACTACTGGATTTACTAATGGATATGGTGTGGAACCAATAACTTACAATCCAAGTTCTGCATATAAAAAAGATGGAAGTGAATTTTATACTACTAGACCAACTGGAACCAGCATTATGAAAACAGATTACCTACCTTCTAGGTACCCATTCGGCGACGAAAAATTACCCCACATTTCCAATGAAGCTGAAAAGGGGTCTGGATTTACCAGAGAAAAGGCCAAACCATTGTATGTACACAGAGTAATGGGACATGCCTATGATCATGCTGATGATATGCCCAATTTAAGAGCTGAGAAGATCAAGAAGAGTGATCCAGCAGAATATCTGAATACAATTCATCCTAATAATCATACCAGCGTTAATTCAGATATATTTAAAGGGGCAAAGAATCCAGAACTAGATAAGCTGAATAGAACAGCTGTTGGTCCTCGGGAAAGATCTGGATTTAGTGGAAATAATGAACCATTAGTAACGATAGCTGATGATAGGCAAAGATTTGTCACACACTACATGACCAGATTTTTAGATGAAAATCCCCAGGGTATTGGTAGAGAAGGACACTGTAGGGGAGGTGCACAACTACAGAAAGCTGATGGATTTACAAAGAGTACTTCAGTTCATGCTAATGATCCACGAGTAGAGCATGTTCCGTTGCGTGATATTGAACCCTACGTCTCAAGAAGTATCAAGGCCAGAGATCCATTTTATACAAATGATTTACATTCAACATTGATAACTGCTGAATAAACAATAACTGCATAATTAAAAACTTTTCACCACAATGATAAATTAATGTTGATTGTGGAACTGAATATTATGTTTAATAGAAAGGCTCTGATATGAAATGCTTTTTCGATTTTTGTTTTTAACACTATAGTTTCTTGTTTCAGAGTTGAAGTGCAAAGAATGATCGCAAACATATTTTGTGATTTCTGAGGCAAAGAACTATTGAGCATTTAAGCTTATTATTTTTGTACAGACACCAAATGATTCGGCGTAGTTTATTTTGCAGAAATATTGTTTTGAATATCCATGACTATTGAAACAGACTGTGCTAATTTAAAGTGTGGTAGTTTAGTGTACAGATATTAAAACATAGTATAAAGTTTTTATTTAATCCTATATCCTAAGTGATTTGTTGTCAAAAACATCATTAACTTCAGCATATCACAAATTTTATACTGTATAATGCCAACAACCTACATTTCTTTCAATTATTTAGATCTGGCCTGGAAAAGAGGCCTTAGATGATCCCAATTTTGTATTCATTTCTAATCAAAAACTATATTGACCAATGGAGGTTAATAATATTGCATCTAGCAACTATTTCAAGCCTATTGACATTAAAACAGTATACCTTCTGGGGCGTATCTAGAAAATGCCTGAGGGTGAAGCCAAAAATGAGAGGCCCCCAGAAGCCATTTCAGAAGGCCTGAGATGAATTTGGAGCAATGCATGTATTCACTTCAAAAAAAGACTTTTCACAGGCCTGAGGGGAGGACCATGCCTAAATATGCATATAAAAACTCCCGAGAGCTTGAAATTACCTCACAGAATTTCCATCAAATTATCTACATCTTCATATAAAAAGACCAAGATTTCTCACAGATTTCAAACCAGACACAGTTGCACATTTTGAGCTTGATGGTATTTAAACCCATAAAGGGTGCAAAGTAAAACATGTTAGAAACAGATTTGTTGACACCTACCACAACAAGAGCAGCACTACTAACAATAAATAATATACTAAAACCAACAGCAAATAGCCATGCCAAGGCCATATCACCCTCCTGAAACAAAGATTTATTGAATTAAATTCAAATCATACCAGGCACTATTTGAAGCTATATACACAAAAGGGGGTATCTTGAGAATGCTTGAGAAATGGGAGGAATCCTTAAATTTGCCACAACATGAATATAAAATAGATAGGAAATATAAATTCCACAAGAAGCAGGCCCATTAACCTGACATTATGCCCACAAAACTTATCTAAGTTTTAGACAGTGATACTTTGTTGGAATTTTTTTTTCAGTAGACAGCTGAATTATAATCAGATTGTGTAAAAAATAAAAACCTTCAAATATACTCACAGCAATTAATTTTGAAACATTATCCCATTTTACATCTGATATTATTTCTATTATCTGATGAAGTAAAAAACCTACTAAACCAACAGAAAATCCTATCATACCCATCATAAACCATCTATCCATTTCTAACCTACAAAATTCATCAACGTCTAATGTAGAAATAAAAAGAAAAGCAGATTTACATGAAATTTGGCCAGGACAGTAGCATAAGATATTTTTTTGTTAGTTCCGCAAGTCAAGAGATTTTTTAATATGCACAGTCTGAACACAGGGCCTTGGTTTATTGTCAGTTACTTCCAGCTACATCACTGAAGGGACAACTGTTAAAAAGTCAACAGGTTACATCTTGCCTATTTATCTTCACAACAGGGATAAGCAAACGTCATAATTGTGGAACCATTAATAAACTGATGTGAGCTTCTTGAGAAAGAAATTATTACTGACTAATTATGATAATTTGCAACTAGAAAAATACCAAGCTGTAAATGGTTTCGTTCTGCATATAAAAATGCACCTAAGTTATAGAATGACTAATTTGATTAAAATAGTAGCTACCTTGATACCCTCTTCCTCTTTAACCATTGTTTATAAGCTTCACTATTGGAAGGGAGATAATCCAAACTTTCAAATGTTGCCAATGCTTTCCTTTCTTCAGTTGTATATTTATGGGTGATATATATCGGTTCATAATCTCTTCCCTGGAAGAATAAAAGTATAAAATAAATCTTGCAACAGCCTTTTGTTGTACTTGTAAAGATAATATTTCGAAATCACATCTGTGATGCTAAAATGTATCAGCACATTTAAAGCACATTTTAGATCTCATCTTAAACACCTTCTTAAGGTGCGCATTTCAACACATTTGAAAAGTCAAAACTCAACTAGCCTGTTCACAATGACATGTCATGTCAAAATGACACATCAACATTAATTCACCTAACAACAATGACACATCAACATTTACTCACCTGATGACACTAACATGTCATTATTAACTTACCTGATGACAATGACATGTCAACATTAACTTACCTGATGACAATAGCATGTCAACATTAACTTACCTGATGCCATGACATGACAATATTAACTGATGACAATGATATGTCAACATCTACTCTCCTGATGACAATGACATGACAATATTAACTTACCTGATGACAATGACATATCAACATCTACTCTCCTGATGACAATAGCATGTCAAAATAAATTGCAACTAACCTGAGCAAAAGCACCATAAGTATGATCATCTGTGACACAAAATAAACCATCATCTTTAGGTGGTTCTGAACCAGATCCAGATCCATATTTACTGAGAGATTTTCTTTGTCGTAATTCATTGGGACTATATGGGTCATCTCCAGTTGTTATATCTATGGATTCTGCCCTGGTAATGTCACCACTTGCCATGTTCATCAATTTATAATATTACTTCTTCAATGTCATCTTTCTAACAATATAAAAATGAAAAAGAATATTTCATGCTGTTAACATCTTAAATCAACACAATTGACCATAACATAAAGCAGTTTCTGTTAATTTCATACACAAATCCTTGGATGCGTTAACATTCTGATCAACATATAGGTGTTCTAGGAAAAGACATAAGCTTATTCAAAATCGATAAGACTCATAGTATGAGTCATGCAGTTGTCCAAACATTTCTTTTACTAGCCGGAAGAGTTTTATTCAGCTCTCATATCACATGCCAGGGTAAAAATGACATCTGGTTAGACTGCAATTCAGCAAAAGGTTAAATTGTTTGTTGCCTGTTATAGCCAATATTGGATAGCCTACATAGTAATAAATGAAATGAATGGAGTTTTACATCCTACCACCACATAATTATAAAGAATCACATCAATGAATGTCAGATAAGAAAAAGGTCTCTTAAAATTATACAGTTATGGAAATATCACAGATAGGGGTTAATAAAAAAGATGCAGCAAGTTTATTTTTTTGTATATTTTTCCAACATTATTCTACTTGTCCTTCAATAATACATGTAGATCAAAATTGTCCATTTAATCCACCACAGCCAGGACAAAGTGGGCGTGGTCATATGACTTTTTTTTTAGTTTCATCTAGCACTTATGAAAGACATAGCATTAATAAGGCATTAATCCAATAACAATCATATCATCAAATACGATCTTTAACCTCAACTGATCTTGGGAATATTTACCATTATCTCATGTCAAAGGATTTCCTTTTTAATTCAATTTGAACAATTAACCGGAATGTCAACAAGATGAACACAACTTAACGGTGTCGTCTTATTTTCGTACCTCAATAAATTTTTTAACCGGTGTTGTAGATATTTCGTTCCAAATAAAAATATGGCATATACCAAAACGTATCCATTCCAATAAACAAGTACGTACTCACATGGCTTTACACAAATAATCTATTCATTAACCTTTCATTGTTAATTTAGAATACAGTATATGAATTGAATAGGTATGAATGGGGTTTGTATAGTATTGAATAAATACAATTTGGTAGGTAAGGCCTATTCATAACAAATTTTTATTAAGAAGAATTATTCAAAGAAATATTTAGGTTATTATAGATAATTTCATTATGAAAACTTGAATTCTTCTGGAAAATGGGTGGATGTTGTAAGTTCTTTTTTATTTTTATTATATTTTCTTAATTTTCTAAGCTAAACACTGGACCTTCTTCAAAACAATTATTATACAACACGTCTATTTCAGGCTCATCCAGCCACACAGGGCATTTAGGATTTAGTTTAGAGCATCATCCAGAAATAGACTTATCACCAGATAGAAGAGTGGCTACTTGGAAAAGTTCTGAAGAAAATGTTACAGGCTGCTGCTTTTCAAACAGAGAAATTCGAAATAATGAAAAAGTGTCAGTGAAATTTTATGGAACAGGCTATGTAGATGTTGGATTGACTTCTATGAATCCATTTTATGCAGACTATCCTCATTTGAAGTATTTATATGGACGTGTGCTATATTTTGATCCTTGTGAAATAGAATTTCAGATACGCGGAGAGAATGTTGTAATATCAGAGAATGGTGAAGTAAAAGCAGACACAGTACATATTGGTAGTGAAGATCATTGGTTGATGATAAAATTAGGATGTGGTGAAATTGAGGTCAAAATAAAAGAATTAACATAACCAATGGTCGTTTGTCTGAGTGTTGGTTGAGATTAATAAAAAAATTATGTATTGTTCTATTAATTACCTACTGTTTTCTTTAAGGACCTCATATATTCTGATCACAAAAAACATATTTTTTTCAGAATAACAACAATTTCAAACTTTCGAAAGTTATTTTGAGTGCTACAAAAACGTTGAAAAATTTTGCAATGTGTTGAGTTCTTTCTCATTTTGAAAGAATATTATTATTGTTCAAAAGGTTTGATTCTGAATTAAAGAGAATGAAAAAGAAATGTTAGAGTCAAACAGCATTCTGTTTTGTTTCCCTTGCACCCATACCTTTCAAATTCATTTTGCACCACATTTCAAAAATTAAAACAATTATGACAAATTAAAGTTTTTGAAAAGAATATTTATTTCTGAATGTACTTTGGATTTCACACAAATGACATCTAATTGTAACAACAATCTCTTTAACAATCTAAATAAACATTTTGTTTACAAGTTATATATTTCATAAATAATACATATCATTATGTTCATGATCTGTAAAGTTTGATTGCTTTTACAAATTTCAAAGTTCAAAGAAGTAACTAACTCTGCTTTCATTTAGATTCTTCAGAGACTGTTCAAAGGAATATATTTTGACAGAGTTTTATTTCAGCTATCATTCTCAGAATGAAAATTCCACAATTGGCACTCCAGCAATTAAAAAACAAAACCTAAAAGAAATTGAGCTTTATCAGCTGGCCCAATTTTTTTTTTTAAATAAGGCCAATCAAAAATCATTTAAAATTAAAATTTCTCAATTAAAACTATAAGAATAAAGTATCACAATAGACTAGGTACAGAAATTATAAATATTATTTTGGCAAGTTATTATATTTGGACGGTAAAATTAAACAATTTAAAGTGTATTAGTGAATAAAATGAAAAATGTAAAAGTATTAACACTGTATCATAAAGATACATCTCAAATGAAAAAGCATCATGTTTCTTTGATCATCCAGAGCCAAATTAACACATTAAATACAGCCTGCAATTTTTTATAAATTTTGTAAATAGCCCCTGAATAGGAATAATGGTCAAAAAAAGATGTGCTTCACTCCAAAAATTAACCATTCTGTGCTTTTGGAGCAATTTTTATAAGAAAGATGCATATAAAGGTCAAAATACAAAATTATTTTGCTGCCATATTCATGTTCTGCAAAATGTCATTGCCAAATAAGAAAGTCTAAGCAAATTGAACAAATGTAAATTTATGAATTCGTACCTGTTGCTAACTGTACATACAGGAACATTGTACGAAGTTTTGTACAGTAACTAACGGGATAAAACTTTAAAAGATATACAGTCATCGCGTGACTTCAATGTTATATTTAACATAAAATGCTGACTATGCAATGAGTTAAGTCTCTTATATTTACATTTCTACTATTACTCCCTTCAATAAACAAGTTAAACAAACCAGCGTTTATTTTCCAATAACTGTAGTTTGTCACGTGACAATAAGGCGTATGAATACATCGAAAACGAAAACAAAGATTGACCCAAGTTTTTTACCTAGAGTCTAATCTAATTTTACAATTTATTTAAATTTACAATTGTTGTTAATATTTCAATGGAATATTAAATATTTGATAATTCTATCATCCAAATAAGACTGTCTATTTATAGAACTATATTGTTAGGGGCGGGTCGGTGAACTTGATTGACAAATATGGTGAATTAAGCAACAACGGTTTCGGGTATTTTAACAATTAAAAAATAGAACATTTTAGCGTATTTTATCACAAAAGATAAACCAATGTAAATATAAGGAATGAATGTGGATCTTATTATCGTTATG
>NW_008709640.1:894387-905365 GCF_000327385.1 Lottia gigantea | reverse complement strand
ATTCATTCCTTAAATGAGAACTTTGAGACAAAAGCAGAAATTTTCATAACTTATTGAAATAATAAAATAAAAATACTGGCCCAACATGCCAACATATAAACATCATTTCTATCACAGATATTTGAAATAACAATAAGTACATACATAATACTGACAACTATCTATATATCTATATCTATAATATACTATATACATATTTTACATAGGCCTTTTTAAATTTTGACATGTTTAATGCTAAACTGCTTGCTGAAATTTCTTTGTAAGCACTTCATTCAGCTGTTCTACCATTCATTTTGAGATTCTACTGAAAATAGTGGTTTCCACTTGCGAAACAGAAGTATATGGCAAACACAAAGCATTTAAGTCACTTAGTGAAAAGTCAATTTTCATTCCAGCAAACCATAACAGCCTGTTGTTCTAAAGTTTTTAAGTTCAAGACATGCTGGCACTAATATATAACACCTAGCAGAAATCAAACACGAAACATGTAATAAAATATGTGTGCTGATAGACACGAATACTATGCATAAAGCATTTCAAACATGCTATTACAGGTAATGTAGTCTGTTTTATTCATTTGATTAAAAAGTAACACAAGAGTTTTCCTTTACTAATTTTCTGTGGTGCCCTTACGTGCATTAAAATTATGGTGTACTAGCCCACAGAAAAAACATGAAACAAATATTTCATCAGATATTTCATGTTTCATGGTGTGACAACTGCTTGCTTAAATGCACAAATTCTCTAAAACTAAAGTAAATAAGTCAGATGTGAAATATATAAGCTACCCATGTGACTAAATTGGATATTACTTAAGAAAGTGATCTAAAATCAGTAATTATTAGACCTAAAATAAATTGTATATTCTATTTTACAAGTATGCTAAAAAATAAACAATAGTATCTGTAGCATTTGGCACAAATAATTAATACTTGATAATAACTAGAGAAAATAATAATAAATACTAAAATAAATACAAACTAAATCATAAATAAATACAAATTGTTATATACAATTACAACAACTAAGACTTAAGCACTTGACAAAGTTAAAATAGATCTTTGGTTATCATCAACCGAAAAAGAAAGAATAAGTTACCTTTAAAAACTAAAGCTGAATAAATTATTGAAATAGAATTCTTAAAATATCTTAAAGTAAATAGCAAGTTACATAAGTAAAAACCAATGAGATCATGTATACAGTGGATGGAATAAAGGTTGCACTCGATTGGTGAGTTCGGAACATGTTCAAATTCTAGCCTCAAATGAACGTACGGAAGCAAGTTGTCACATTCAAACTTTTTCCATTTATTTCTTTCTCTGCCATTTTAAATTCTGTCTAAACCTACTATTTTTTAGAAAAACATGGCACAAGTGCTGAAATCTGAACATCGGGTTGCTTCCAGTGCAGAACTCACCAATCGAGCACCCCCAAAAGACAGACAATTGTTTTCCTCTATTGGAAATTTATTGTTATAACATAACAGGCAACATGGGCTATCTGAATCATTCAAGAACAAATTGTTACAAAAACAATTAAAATAACCTACTAAATAAAACTTGTATATTTGACCTTACTGCTAAGTATTGATCCAACGTTCCAATAGTAAACAAAATAGAACTTAGAACTAAGAACAATTTAGAAAAATCATAAATGAGCTCGCCTTTATAAGAAGTAAGGTTTTAAAAAATATTTGAAGGAATGATTAAAAATAAATAATAAATATAGGAGTTATAGTTCAACATCTGCTCCTTCCGGTACTGATTGTAATAGTGGATTACTATTACGTTCTCTGTCTAAATATCGGTAGGTATCAGAGTCACGTAAACCCCCACTATAAGGTTTAAACGTATTCTGAGACTCAGTACTAGATCTTAAAGTGGATAAATCTAACGGTGGAATCTCGTTGGGTCTTTTTCTCATTTGTATAGGTGTTAGAGGTAGAGATTGAAAACCATTGGAATAATCTAAAGAACCATCACGATTCAATTTTGCCGACTCATTCAAGGTAAACATTGTAGTTGTATTAAGTTCATTATTACTATCATCATCACTGAGTTGACGTGTGTTTTGTTTTTTCTTCTTCTTTTTCTTGGATTTCCTAACATTGTTATTGTTTGGTGATTGGTTATATTGACTTGCAGGAGAATTGGAATAACCTCCTGTCATATAGGCACCACTATCATAGGACTGTCTATCTATAGATTTATTGTGGTTGATTTCTTCTAAGGATTCAGCAGTATCTGAGTTGTTGTCAGTGGGTCTAGTCTTTGGTATAGGTAATGTTCTGTGATGAGAGGAATGTACTTTATGATTTGGTGATTCTGTATAGACAGGAGTTTTATATAGCCCTTTATTACCTACAAAAATAAAGTGTGTTTCCAGCTGACCTTTTTGACAAAAATATATAACAATCTACTGCTTCTTTTCATCCATTTTTATAAGCATTTGGAACTATTTTATATGATGATGTATATTTTGCCTTTCAGGTTTGTTTTTCTATTTATAATTGATGCACTAAATGCCGCAATTTAACTGATAGATAAAATTGAAAACCATTATCTTCAAGACTAATATCATTAGTTTAAATTTGTCCTCTCTAAGAATCATCATCACAAAATCAAATATCCTGGATTTTTATGAACTACATTCAAATTACTTCAAGGAAATATAAACTAAGGATATAAAAATATGGTATCATACCAATAGTAGCAATATCATGATCATCTAATTCTGGTAATGATTTTCTTTTTCTTCTTTTTAATTTCTTAATTTTTGTTCTCTCTTCTTCTTCCGAATGCCTATTCTAAAAACAAAATATGTTATATGTTAAATTCTTGACCATAATCATCCACCGAGGGGAAAAACATGCTTTCAAATATAAAGTACACATACAACCAGATACCAAAATATTCAGGATTATTCTGTATTCGTTGTACAAAATATACTTTGTTTTAGCAGTGGGAATCTTACCTACTCGGAAGGAAGCAAGGTTCCATCCTACAAATACCATATATTATAACATATTATAAAGAGTATATTTACCATATTTCTATTAAAATGTTTAATAGGACTAGTTGATGGTGGAGGTGTTTCATTCTCTTCTAATCTCTCTCTTTTCTCTAAAGCTCTACTATATTCTCGTAAATGATTTCTTTCTCTACATATATTGAACATCAGTTTAATTGCTAATATCATATGACTGCCCTTAACAGCGACGGGTTAATGTGACGCAAACAATAGGTGCATTCCGAGGCATTCCACCTATCACATGGAAAGGGCAGCCACATGATTGGTTAATACAGAGGTCAAGCAAGGAAGTTAGGTCTTTTTCTAATTAGACTTCTATCATGTCTTTCATGTCTATGATATTTGATAAATTATAGCTATCAATGAGATGTAAAGGTATCTCCTGGTTTTGGTTGGCCGCATTACTTCAATGTCAAAGTTCACAATTATTAAAGAATCAAATTTAACGAAAGACATGCAGCAACAAAAGGGGCCAAGAAGCCGCACTACTGGTAAGTTCTGCACATTTAGACATTCACTAAAACAAGTTGAAAGTTCAGAATGTCTTTCACCTGTGCCAGAAATAGTAGGTGCAGAAAGAATTCAAAATGGCAGAGAAAGGAAAAGAAGTTGAAATTATGAATGTGACATAATCTGGTTCTGTACAGTTTGATTGAGGCCAAAATTGGAACAAACGGAACCTGTTCATATCTCACCAATCAAGCGCCACCGAAGAAGTCTAATTTTTTACATACCTATTCACACGTCCATCCACCATATCAGTTTCTCCTTTAGTTCGTGTTACTGTAGGAGTTATTCTATTTCCCTAAACAGATAAAAAATAAATAATCTGAAAATACCATATTTAATCCAAGGAAATTTCCACATTTAATCTAAATACTGTTAATCATTCCTCCCATACTTGACATGATTAAACTTCCAGAAATAAGATTGAAAGTCAATAATTACCTTGGATCTAAAACTATTTTTAGGTGGAGAATAATTTGTTTCTTCTGAATTCCTCACACCTTCTCGTTCTCTCATTTTAACAATATAATCAAATGTACTCATTCCTTTACACACTGTAACAAAAAACGTTTAACTTTTAAAAAGCTACAACTGTTACAACACAAAGTGGCAGTGGACTAGCTAGTGCGATAACAAGCAATTAAGTACCTTGAGTTAGAAACCTCACCAAGGTTAGGAAAATTCTGATGCCAGTCAGTGCCTCTGAATGTCTGCCTAGTGTCAACTTCTACAGTATTAATCAACATTGGCATTGAGAATAGAAATACTTTAGCTGGTTTAGGGCACTCAATTTGTCTGACAACCATAAAATCAAAATATATTCCAAGACAAAAGGAACACATACTTACTCAAATAAACATGAAAACTAAAAAGATGAACTAATAAAATCAATGCTAACAAAGCTAAAATACCAGTTATAGCAACAATTGTTAACCATATATCATCTAATACAGGTTGATGTATCGCTTTAAATACTGAAACCAAACCATTATAGGATCATACACCAAACATTCATAGCACTATAAGCCAAATTGGAATTTAGGAATTGAAGAGAAAATAACTAGACACAGCTATATGGATTACAATTAATTCACTATATTTGTGTCATTTTGACCGTCTTCATTAGCCCACAAGGTGCAGAAAAGTAGGACGTAAAACTCCATTCATTTCATTTCATTTGTGTGATTTTGATAATGATATTCTCATCTTTATCAAACAATAGCGCTACTTCTCTCTTGTAAAATAACAATGCTTTTATTGGTGGGGGCACGCTCTCTTGTCAAAAGTTTTGGTGATCAGATCTAGTTTGATTTTATAAATCCTGTCGGCAATGCAATAATCTGGTCGTGGAAGGTTGGGCACAAGTGACAATTTACTCAAGATTTGAGTCAGCGACAAAATTTTGCAACCAAGAGTATTCATGAGCCCACACCCTACAAGTAATTTAGTTAAAAAATAAAAACTGATCATACCTGCTGCAGATTGACTAATGTTCGATGATTTGGAGATTATTTCTGAAAAAAAAATGTGATGTTCAATGATAATAACCATGCACGTGCCATTTTGGCTCCTGAAACATGTGTCATTTAAACAATGTTGCAATATGATTAAAGAAATAGGTTGAAAAAGCCTAATGTACTATTCTACCACAGGCTCGATTTAATCAGCTTACATCCAGGTTAGTTAGCTAATTGGAATTGGAATTCGACCAGCCTGTATACATACACCAAAACACCCGGATAACTATAACAAAATATAAATATTACCATTGTAAGGCTCCAGCATATCTCCTGTATCTTTATCAATAAAATAACCAATAAAATCAACTAATGCTACACATACTATCATTATAGTTCCTATTAAACCACTGACTAATGTACATAAAAACCATCTGCAAAAAAATAACATTAACATTCACCAATAATTTCAACTACAAGTTTTAATGATCAAAGATTAAGTCATTTGCTGCAATAAAAATGCATCAACAGTGATATTTACTTGTCACCCAATTTGAAGTATATTGCTCTGCTCACTTCGGTCTAAAACATTACCAAAATTACTTTCCATTACATTACAATGACATAAAAATATTTATTGTGTTTATTACCGAAAGAATATTCACTTCAAATCCCTGCAGAATAAGTTAACTAACCTATAGTTTCGACTTCCTACACAATTATTTAACCATTTACAATGATGATCAAAACCTCCAATACATTTATTACATCCACTGCAATGTTTGGACTTCGGGCCCCTTAAATGAAACACACATAAAATTTCATTTTTTGTTACAAAGACAATTGTGTATTTTAAAAACTTTGCACAAAGCTACAAGAAATGCATTTATAATGAATAAAAAATGACTATTGACAAAGTTCATTTTAATTATGTTTTCTGCCATGCACAAAGCTAATTGAAGGCAGCTTCTATAAATAAAAGCTTTGTGAAATTCATCGTAACCTTGAGAAAATCTTACTTTCAAGGTCGTTACAGTATAACTTGCTAATCTTGGGTTGTCATATGAAAAGGTTATTTTGGTCACAATGACATTAATGATACATATAGGTTTCAAAAGAATTTGTTTTACCAGTGAAAAGTGAGATACCCTAACGACTTACACATGTACTTCACATAAATAACAGTACTGGTTCTCTATCACATGGGGATGTTTCTTTCTATCAAACTTTCCTGTAGGTCCATCAGTTATCTTCTTTAATACAGCAGGATCTGCTGGATTGATGGTTGCTGCTACAAAATGGCTGATTATATGTACTGCACAGCCTAAAGCATTGATCTTTGTATTGTTAAAGAAATGTTGAAAATGAAACATGCAAATTAGTCTCAGTGTGTGGTCCCTAAGAATATCATAAGAAATGGAGATAATTCACACACGGATTTGAAACTTAAATTTCAGCGCAAATTTTTGGTTTTTGAGCAGTTAACACTCTTACTGATAAGCATGTACCTAAACAATTCCAGTTTTTGAGCATCTGAAGTGTGATTGATAAAACGAATGCCGGATGTCCCTTTAAAGAAAATTTTATTTAAAAGGATACGATATATGCTGCTGGTTGCCATTCTGATATTAAGGCTGGAACTAATGTTGTAAAATATATCAGTATAAAATATAAAACCACAATCCAGGCTACGAATTGTAGAGGATGTGGAGGTAAAGACCAGCCATTTTTCCTGCTGTTTTCATGATAGACATGAACTTCTGGAGCCATATCTGTAAAGAAAGAGAACAAGGGTTACTCACTGGTTAGTTCTGATTATGTGTCACTAAGTTGGGATCATTAAGTGAGTGAAAAGGTCAGATTAACATGACATATTTACTTGTTGACAAGCTACCAAAATGTAAATCAAATTTTTAATTGATTTAGCATGTTAGACTATAGAATTAAGATTTAATTACACTCATCAAATTAAAGGATTATATAGTTTTAGCATTCAACTACTTTAGTGATTAAATCAATCAAATCCATTATTAGGTTAAATATTATAACCAGAACAAAATGCTCAAATCTACATGAAACTACTAAATCACAGCTTATCTTTATGCACATTAAAATTTGATTTAGTTAGTTATTTAGAACCATAGTCAAGTGAACATAACAACATAACATTGCTTTTATCAATAATCACCTAAAAGAAGTTGAAATTGATATTTTCAGGCTTATAAACTTATTTATTTTACAGTTTTCTGTCAAGTTCTATTGTTGAGTCTTCTTAGTTTTAACCCTTATCCAAAGAAGCAAACTTTATGAATTCACAAAAATGAAGTGAATGGCATTTTCAAAACATTCTACAATTCTGCAACTAAAGGGCCAATGATTATGAAGACATGCAATTGCACGCAGAGAGTGCAGTAAGTGCCAAGACAGTGGCATATGCCTACTTTTTTTGATTTCCAACTGATCTTTAACTTTAATGTGCACACAGGGCTTTAGTCTATTGCCCCATTCAACAACTAGACCTTATTCCATGTCAGTCCCTCTGACCTGAAGTCTGAAGGCTGAAGCACTGATTAGTGATAGCCTAGAAGAGGGTTAACTAAACAGTTCAGTTTGAAAAATCTGATGGTTAAGGAACTGCAGAAATAATGATTCATGTAGAAAAGGCCTATCAATAATGTTGACTTATAAAACATTATTCTAAGTTAAGATTTATTGTCGCGGAATGCCGTTGACAGACACTGTCGCCGTCGGTGTCAACTGTCAATCATTCCAAAAACAAAAAATATCCAGACTTTCTTTTCCAAATTTACAAAGTAATAGTATTTAAATTCATACTTCATAAGCTCCTTTAGCCGGCCTGTGTTTGTAGGGAATATTCCATAGCTTCACAAATTAATCAATACTTTCCCAGGGATACACTATTTGTAATTGTCATCATAAATAATGTTCAGTCTTCTTTTTCAGCCATCTTGAATCTAAGGTAATTTCATAACCGCATAACATATTTTGATTATATAAAAAGTAGTTCCCCATTTTGTTTTGAAAATGAATGGATGATGATTATATACTTTCTTTTTCGGCATTGTTATCTGATTGGAATAAATATTCATTAATTCTTTTAATAAAAGGCACAATATAATGTTGTATGTGCTCAGAAAGATAAATAAAAATTTTACTGTGGAGGAATTTCAAAGGCATGTTTATCCAGACACTAGATGTACCTTGAGACAAAACGACCTTTGGACATCTCATAACGATACTTCGACCAGATAAATCGAAATAAATATTTTAGGGCGTCTTTGAAATATTCTTCATCAATATACCCCAGTTGAACTTCAGACTTTAGTGGTCTCTTTGCTTCCAATACAGTCTACCCATAGCGCAGACTAATGCCAAAGGATAGGCTAAAAGATATCTTCACTATGTCAAGCTATTACGAACTTCGTCTACTAACATGGCTATCCTATTGTCATTGTTTGTAAACTTTTTGTTTTAAAAATTGCGTTTTCTGCAATTGTGAGGAACTATTGCCGTTTAGTCTAGAAATAGCTGAATTCCCCCTCCTTGTGTCGTCCTCACTCATGACCATCATTCTCTTCTATCTCCAACATTACCTTCTACCCGCACTGCATGCTATAATATAACATAAGTTTACTTTTTCTTCTTTCCCACACTCTCGGCCTTTCCCTTTTCCTCTCTCTATTTCTCAAATCTATGTCTAATACTTCCTTTCTGTTTATTTCCTATTTCTTGTAGCTACGCCCAAGTCGACTAAATTCAATGATTCATCATATTTTTCGTTTATCTGTCATGAGTACGACCTTGAAAATTCAAGGATTATATGCCTATGCGTATAGGGAAATTATAATGAAAAGCATTTTTTAGCTGTAAAGGAAGAATTAAACGGTTGCACCCGCTATCTACTATATATATATTAAATACCCAGGCATGCTATAAAATCTTGTGCCAAATGAGATGTTAGCAAAAAAAAAACATATGATGAAGTTAAACTTTATTTATCAATTACAAAATTCTTTCTGGTTGTATTTCAGTTGGGGATCCTGGGTCACCCTCTAGAATATCTTGTTCTTTCATACATGTTATAAATTCTGAAAATATATAACGATTTAGATGATTCAGTATTTTGACGATGTGTGCTTTTGAATACAAATGCAATGCAAAAAAATACAGCCATTCTATCAATCATTTGGTCCTATCTTTGTCCTTATTCAATAATTGACAAAGCCAAAATATTGCAACTTGAAGCGAGTTGCAACATATTTGCTTTGTCAATTATTGAATAATCAATCCCGCCCCGCTTTACCAAACATTTTACGAGCGATTCGGCGTAAGTATTTTATCTACTCTTAAAATACGAAAAACAATAATCGTAAATTTTTTGGAGGAACGGGTGCTACGGCTTCCTGATACTATGTTTTACTCAACATATGATCGCAGTGTTGATGCGACCGTTTCATAAAAGGTTGTGTCAATCTCGATTGTCCATCCATCAATATAAGCTTATACAATGCAGATGAACATAATACGATTGCACTGAAATCAACATTTTCTTTTCCAGAACACAATAGATTTTAGACCGATCTTATACCCCTGCACGATGGCGTTCATAATCATAATTGACATTACCTTCAAAATCTATTCTACCATCCCCATCTATATCAACCTCCGCTATCATCTCATCAACTGTAAGAAAAAAATATCATCATCTTGTAAAAACTATAGTTCGAGGATCTGGAATTTTTGTTTTTTTGTCTTTCCAGACATTTTTATGAGCAAACAAACTAGAAAAGAACGCGACAATTGTAGATGAAAATATCACATATTATCATTCTCTACAGTATAATCTGAAACATTGTTAATGCAATTTTCTCATCTGGAATGACATTAGCATTAAGTCTGGAGAGAAAGCTATTCTTCTGAAGACCAATTACAATATTTCCAGGTTAACGTTAAGGGAATTGAAAAATAAAATTTCTTTTCTTTTTCTTTTCACTGAGGAAAACTACACTTCTATTTAAATTATCGCCAATTCCAGTCTGCGGTTCCTGTAATTTCATAGAAGCTTGATTAGATTATGATGTCAATGCACAATGTGTATTGTACAATTTTTGGCTTGAATTTTTTTTGTTACTGTGATAATCTGGCATTTCTTTTCTATATTACAGGAACCAAACTCACCAGATAGTAATTAGAATGTTGTAAAGCCAAGATATCAGTGTCCCCCAATGAGATGAAGCCGATGTCTGACAGTCTGGTTACAACATGTTGTCCATCTTCACAATGTCAAGCTATTATGACTTTCAGCTTATGATTTGACTCCAACAGACACCTTTCTCGTATCCCGGAATGCAGCGATTTGACTGGTTGTACGTCAGCCAATACAGCCAATCAGTGCCCTCGACAGAAGGATTATTAAACTTATGGCTTTACAGACTTTTGTCGAGACCTCTCATTGGCTGTATTTGCTAGCGTACAATTCAATAAAATCACAGCATTTGCAAACTTCAATGGTACAAGGCCGATATTGGAGTCAAGGTATAAACTGAAGGTCGTAATAGTTTGACATTGTGAAGAAGCATGTATGCATACTTATTTCTACCCTCCCAAACGCTAGTCGTATACTAACTTTCTTCCTCTGTTAGATCTTCTCCCATACATTGTAAAACACATCTTAGATCAGACGGAGTGATATAGCCACATCCAGATTTATCAAAAACCTGAAAATAAGAAAACTTTATAATTCAAACTACAAAATAATATGCTGTTCACTGAGCTTATAAATATATATAACAATAATTTCCGAAGCTGTAAGATTCTTGAGAAATAAGTTTACAACAAGCATACAGGCACTTGAAAATGTTACTGTTAGATGCAACGCAAAAGAAATGAAAAGGGCCAGAACGTAAAACTCCATCTAATTCAATTTTGTTTTGGGTGGGGTGGGGGGGGGGGGGGGGGGGATT